>NC_082676.1:80588447-80891136 GCF_025265405.1 Mesoplodon densirostris | reverse complement strand
CAGGCAGGTATGGTTACCCCAATTTAAACAAAGAGGAAACTGAGGTGCAGTAAGACTGAGCTGATTCTGAAGGGCACAGCAATAAATGATGGAGTCAGGAGTCAAACCCACTCCTCCTGTTTTATATATATATATATATATATATATTGTATATATATAATATATATATTTCATTAAGGGAAATTGACACTTAGTATCTTTCTCCACCAACATTTCTAACTGAAGGGCATTACTTCTTCACCTGTGCTTCTGAAGTTCCTCTCAATATTTCATTACCTCCAACTTACATGCAATTGGCTCCAGCTAGTGTTTTTCCTTAAAAAAATACCAACCCTTTTATAATAAGTCTGACTCTGGATAATTCTTGACCATGCCTATTGTGTTTGTTACAGAGTTAGTGGTTATACCAAGACTTAGTGGGAAACATTTAAGTGTCATTTACAGCCCAGTTAAATTGATATGATCAGTATTATTTAAGTCCATGCTTGTAATAGAGCTGAAAATTGTTTTCAGTATATGACAACACAAAAGGAAAAAAGATCTTGCTTTCCTTTGCACTGATTACTATCTTCTTTTCTGGACTAATACATGAATACACCATTTAGTTTGAAGAACAAGTTCCTTGAGATGGTAGAACTAATCTATCCCATGTGGGGTTCTTGGAATACAGTATTATGAATATGTCTTCTCAATATTAAGCATAAGCAATCATTTTTCTTTTCTCTCAAAATCTGCTGAAGTTGAGATATTCTTTAGCAGTATTTTTTTTGTTTTCTCCAGCTATTGTCCATACGATTCATGGCCAATCCTCCCAGGCTGCAGTGCGGTTTACAATATCCCTTATGTCACAGCAATTCAACGAATCTCTCATTACTTTCTCAAGTTCTCCTCCCTCCCCCTCCTTTTTCTTTCTGGAGCTTCCTTAAAATTTGCCTTTTACCACCCAGTGTTCACTTTATCAGTACTCCTGGGACTAGCACTTAGATTCTTGTTTTCAGCTAGTACTAGTCAAAACTGTACAGGAAAGTAGGAACAATGACACGGAAGGATCATGGCAGAATAAATAAATCAGTTAGGGGAGCCCTTCTAAATGAGAGGAGTACAACATGAATAGATACTCATCAGTGGAGAGTGTAGACTGGCACTCCCTCTGCAGAACTGGCTGACTGCCCGTGAGAAAAACCCATAGCCAGTATACTCTGCAATGTACACATGCGTGTCACACACACACACATCATTATAAGTGTAAAGATATTTTCTGAGACAAACAGCTCTATAGGAAATGAGCAGTGTAGGGGCAGTGGTGAGTGAGGTGGCAGGTTATGTGGTCTCTTGAATCTAATGTAGATTTGATAAGGCAACGTGGAGGAAGGCCAAGCACTATGGATTGAGAGGCAGTTTCCTAGATCCAGGAGTCTCTCCAACTAGACAGGTCATTTAACTTCTGTGACACAGTAGAGTGAAGGTTTTCATACTGGGCTTCATGGAGCACTCGGGGTTCCCAGGACTCCACACAACAGTGACAATGGGAGAAGCCCCGCTGTCCTCAAGCGGACTCAGACTTCCAACTCCATTCAGAACAAGACCTGTTTCATATTTAAGATTTTGCTCAAATAAAGTTTTTTAATGTAAAAGAATTAAACAGAACTATCTCTAGGGTCTCTTCTAATTCTAAGATTTTATTCTCTTATTCCCCTGGAAGAGGAGAGGTGAATGGCTCCATTCTCACCATCATAAACAATCTTATCTGCCAACCTCTGATGAATTACTGACTTGGCTACATTTAAGGATGGCATGTTATGAACATCATCATACAAGGTCAGTGACCTCCAAGTCATCTGATGGTTCATTTTTCAACAAAAAGTCAGGAAGAAAAGAGTTTATTGATAAGTTATGTCGGTAGGAAAAATTAGGCAGGAGGGAGACTAACACTCAAGAGATAGGGAAAGGGAGTCTTTAACCTTCTCCTTATACTAGACCTATTTCTGCCAACTCCTGTGTCTTATCAGAGGGAGGGAGAAAGAGAGAGAGAGGGGGAATGAGAAATAGAGAAAGAAGTTAGTAATCTGATTGGTTAGAGTTTGAGCTATGATTGGTCATAGTTTCTAATAAGTGGGGCCACAGTTTCTTAAATTGTACAAACCCGCACTCTTACTTGACCTGTATTTTCAAATTTGAAGACAGCAGGAGTCACTGCTTAAGTCTTGAACTGAAGCTCTCACTGGACCACTATGTACTAAAGCAGCACTCATTCACTGCCAGGCTTAGATGGAGCTCTCTTGGGAGCTCTGTCAAGAAGTACAGTTTTAGTAAAATAGCTAGCTAGTGGGAAGCAGCCGCATAGCACAGGGAGATCAGCTCGGTGCTTTGTGACCACCTAGAGGGGTGGGATAGGGAGGGTGGGAGGGAGGGAGACCCAAGAGGGAAGAGACATGGGAACATATGTATACATATAACTGATTCACTTTGTTATAAAGCAGGAACTAACACACCATTGTAAAGCAATTATACTCCAATAAAGATGTAAAAAATAAATAAATAGGAAAAAAAAAAAGAAGTACAGTTTTAGCTGGACAAGGTTGAGACATTCCTGGGCTCTTCAGCTATCAAAAATTCCACCCTGCTTGCCACTGAAAATGTTGAGAAAAAAACAAAACATCCAAAATACAACGAGAATGTGCAGGTTAGATCAAAGCTATCAGTATAACATTATGTTGTTGGACATACTCATATATAGATGGCACAGATTCTGAAGTCTCATATTTCCCTTCTCTTCTAAGCTCAGCAATATTCAAGGCCAGCCCTAGGAATCTGGGACAATACTTCCTGGATACAGCTTCACCTGGGATGTGTACCAAAGATAACATCTGGTCACCAGACCCTAGAAACTGTTTGAGAGTAAACCTAACTAAGGTACTTGACAGTCGTCACAGGACACAGCTCCCAGGCCACACCTGTGGGTGAGGTCAACCATTTCTGTGATTGTCTGAGTTTTCTTCTCCCACAAATACATATGAAAGTATCAAAAAAGACACATGGACCTTGTATTAGTCAGGAATCTCGCAAGAAACTATCAGATGGCACAGGGACGCAGAGCAAGAGCAGGAGGTACTTCTCACGCCAGAACTGAAAGCACAGGGAAGAAACGGTGTTACTGGAGTTTGTGAGTGCTGGCTCCCTGAAGGACAGCCCTCTGGACAGAAGCTGTATTCCCGGAGGAATAGAGCCTCTTCCAGAAATGGGATCCTATGCAGGGGGGGTGGGGTGGGGGGGATCCTATGCGGGGTGGGGGGTGGGGACTATCCCAACCTTTATCCCCACCATTCCTCTCATTTCCTGTCAGTGCCTCCCAATAGCTAAGCCACTGTCAAGCCACATAAGTCAAATGGCCAGGGAGTCCAGGGAATGCATCCAAACTATCCATCTCCTGGGGGCATAGATTAGGGCAGAGAATGAATCTGGGAATATGCACGTATGGTGGGACAACTGGAAATATTCAGCACAGATCCTCAGCCTAGGAAAATACAGACATGCAAATATGAGGTTTGCGAAGCCCTGAAGCCTATTCATGGATACCAGTTAAGAAACTGAATACTTTAATGACTTCCAAATCTACATCTACAGGCTATACCTTTCTCTCTCCTTTAAGTACAGGTTTTATATATACAGCCACCTTCTAGACTTCTTCTCTCAGATATCTAATAGGCATCTCAGATTCAGCCTGCTCAAAGCAGAGGTAGTTATCTTGTCTTCCCTTTAGATACCTGTTCCTTCTCACAGATCCCCTTTCCTACTAACTTGAATCAACCTGGCCAGGTAAATCCTAATCTTTCACTCCTTTTCCCCTTCACTCTCTAAATCCCATCAGTGACTAAGTCCTGTTAATGCCACCTTCTACAGTGTCTCAGGTACTTATCCTCTTACTGTCTACTGCATCACTACCTCCTTGATACAGGCCTCCATCACCTCCGCCCTGGACCGCTGCCCCTGCACACCCTTTCTCTACCTCTTACTCCTCCCCATCAGTCTATTCTCCACAAAGTCAGGGAGGTATTTTTCTAAAAAGAAAATTCCATTATACCATTCATTTAATTAAAACCCTTCAGCCTCTCCCGTTTGGTTACAGAAACCCAAATCCATCCAGATTCACCTGCATACACAGGAGCTTTGTCTCCACTGCTCCCTCACGACCCTTGAACTCTTGCAACACAGAGGAGTGGCAGGGTTTCTTTTTGCATATGTTTTTGAATGCCTTTCTCCCAGCTTCACCATCATTTGCCTGGTAAGTTTTTGTTAACTTTTTATTTAGGACTAATGTTTGAATTACAAAAAAGTTGTAACACAAAGATCTATATATATTCTTTCCCTGCACTTTTGTACATTCCTTTATAGCCATTTCCAGGAACGATTTCTCTGATCCTAACCCCATCTTGGAGAGCTCATTTCTGCCATTCTGTGTGCTCTGTTTTTGTTGTTGTTGGTTCATTTTTTTTCTGTTCTCTATTGTAACTACACTTTCTATACCGTTCTGTGCTGAGCTGACCTGTCTGCATGGCACTTAATAGGCCAAGTTCCATAATCATATGGGCACTGCATTACCAGGGACCACTGCAGAGCTTACCTTCAGTAGGCACCCAAGAAACATATGCTGAGTAAATGAGTGAATGTCCAATCCTACAATCAAGAAATTTAAAAAGACTTCAAGGTAGACGGGGTTTGCTGTGTGGTTTTTTTGTTTTTTTTTTTTTGGGTTGATTTTTTTTTTTTTTTTGTCACCCTATAAATTGAGTCAGTGCCATCAGCTCATCTCTATTCCACAGGAGCAGAGGAAGAAGAAAGAATCTATTACTCTGTGAACAGACAATGGCCCCACTCCTGGGTGAGCCGGCTAAGCTTGTACAGACACTTGAGAAAAGACAAATTCAAGAAGAGGGAATCTCTGATGTGCTACCTGATGGCCTGAGTGGAGGACTGTGCTAAAAGTACTACACAGTCCCTGAAAGGCACGGGAGGACTGTCACTCTTTCTTGGGGAAGTCCCTAGACCTTGCAGAGCTAAGAAAGTTCCCAGGCAATGAGGTGAGCAGTCTCATCACCAGGAGGCAATGTGACCTACCTGAGGCCCTGAAAGGGTACAGAACAGACCTGGAGTCATATCCACCGGCAGAGGCCATGTTCAGGGATGTCACACAGATCTACCTACTGTGGAATGGGAAGAGATTTGGAGGAACATGGTGGTGGTTCCTGCTGCAGCAATTTACCAGTGGGAAGATGCCTAAGTATTTGCTGGTTTGTCTTCATTACAGGCAAAACTTCCTTCCAATGAATGCTTACAAACTGTAAAGAAAAGAGCATCTAGGTTTGTGTGTGGGGACTACAGAGGGGCACCTTAGATCCAAGGGCAATCAGCGTATTTTCAAAATCAACTCATCTACAGCTCTATCAAGTGAAAACTGCATTTCAGGTTTGGTGGCATTAAAAAGAGCAGTCAGAGAAAAAGCCCCCCCAGGAGAGGAACCTAAGTAATATAAAGCAAGTATCAGGATTCAGCACTCTTAGATTTGCTCAAGCACATCAATGAGCTGAAACAGCTATCTCATAATGAGGATCCTGGGAATAAAAAAAACAAGTTTAGGTAAGAACCACTTTGTATGGGGCAGTAAACTAACTGAAGTCTATGTATAAAATTCTGAGTGTTCACCACAACTGGAGCACTAGGATGAGTACAGTGCTGGGAATTATATGAGGAATTTGCTACTCTTTTACCTCAGAAATAGATATCATGACTCAACTGTTAATGATATATAGCAATGGCAAAGTTTCAATAGATGGCATCCAAAAAGAAAGTCAAACACTTATTGGGAATTGACTCACCGAATGGTTTTCACAGTTATCTAAGACAATTTCCTGTTTTCAAGAACCCTGTTGTCAGAATCCAGGGCCGAGATCTTAACAATACCTGAATAACTATAAATCAAAGAAGAAAACAGGCTTTCCAATAGAGACAAAAACAAAATGGTCTGGGGGTGGAGAAGGGGTGGTATGGGCAGCTGGTAAAATCAGGAAACATCCCTGGAGAAAGAAACATCTGAGATGGAACTTGAAAGTGTAGGATTTCAATAACCTGAGTTATTAGATGAAGAGGTGGCAAGGAAACAACGAAAAAGTTCCAACAAGAGTGCAGGTAACAATCTACCCTGCAGAAGAATTTCAGAGACTAAGAACAGAGAAAGGGCAAAACATAAAAGGCGTATGTATGTTCTTTTGGGAGAAAGGTCAGAAGAGAACTCAGAATAAGGTAAGGGGATAAGGAGAGTAAACAGACCTGGAGGACGGAGCATGTGAGGGAATGAGGTCCTCGGTGGGACTGAGGCAGAGGTTAAGACTAAGGGTACCTCTCTGTACTTAGTTTTAACATGTGTGTAACTGACAACTTAGAGAATTATGTTATTCATAAACAGTGACCGTAAAGAATTTCCACGGACAATTGTATTTAATGCCAGAAAATAATAAGAACCAACATTAATTAATTTTTTATTGTGCACCTGGCCTCAGGCTCAGTACTTTACATTTGAAATACAATTTTGAATCATTTCTGTATACTCACAGTACCAGATACCCCCCAGAGGACTTTAGAGCTAAGATTTAAAAAGTACAAGTACTTCCAAGATTGTAAACACCCAACTTGCCAGCACCTTGAAATGAAGAAACTGCCATCTGCTCAGCATCCCTCTCTGTCCCCTCTCTACCCTGTCCCCAACTCTACTGGCAACATGGGATCTGACTGATCCAATACCCCTTCATCAGCAGTTCTTATTTCCCCTTCAGAGCCCTGTGTGACACATGAACCCTCAGCCCCACTCAGGACTTCAGTACTTCATGGCTCATTCGGCACCACCTCAGAAAACCTCCCTCATGTCCACAAACTTCCCTTTGTCCGATGCTTTCTTCTGCCTCAGCTCTTGCCCAGTTACCTCCGGAATCTCAACCCACTTATTCTGTCTTTTGCTCTTACTCTTTTCTGTTACTCATTCTATTTTTAAGTTAAAAGGGAACTTAATCATGTTGACAAATAGAAGAGCATCTACCACTAATGCTATTTTGAAAAAAAGAAAGCTCATATATTGTGAAGCAAAATTGCACAGTAAAATAAACCCTACTCCACCTTTAAGTATATCCAGAATTCCTCTCTAAAATCTACATGAACTTGTATATGTATATCCTGATTTTCTAAGTATATCATATTTGTCTTACGCTTCAGAACTGAAATATGGTAATTCTTCATCTTTTTTTTCCTATTTTAAGAAGTAAAATAGTATTTTCTGAAATTTCTCACTGTAAATTAATATTATTTCTTCTACACTACGGGTGAAACAAATTTTATAGGCTAACCTAAGATCCTAACCCATTTAGAAAATTGATTGTTCATGAAAATGAACTCTGCACTCTAAACTAATTTATAAATATACCTTTTTAATACAATCTTTTTGTATGCTGGAAACTGTCTGAATATGAAGATAAAGCATATTATGATATTGTCATGCAAATGATGACATGAAGTATCTAACTAAACATTAGTGATGCCTTTTCCAAGACCATTAATTAATCTTTGTACTAGATCAGTTATGCCATCAAATACTCTTATTTTACCCTTAACATTTCTCATCAGTTTTCTATTCACTTGAAATGTTTAAGAAAATTAACCCAAATATAAGATGTAAAACATATTAAGAGTTGAAGACTTTCCCAAAGTCTAGTTTTGATATGTCTAACAGCATATCAAAAGAGCTTTATAAATTCTCCTGTTGTTTTTATAACTTGAAAATTACAATGAGCCAGGCAAGCAATCTGTATAGTAAATAATGAATTAATAACCTACCTAATTTCAAAAAGGGATTCAAGTCAGCTTAACTGAAAGCATATAATTAAGCAAGATACAATGAATTAAACACGAGCAAGAAAAAGAAAAAAAAGGAAAGTGAGATGGAAAAAATAGGTAGATTTATATACAGACACATGTGAAATATTGGGACTATGAGGGGGTCCCCAGATCTGGTTCTTAGAGCTCTAGAAGCCAATCTAAAGAGAAAAAAATTTATCAATTGCAAGATTCACAGTGTTTAAAAGTAAAAACTAACCTAATGGTGCTTATCTAACGATGAGAACAGCTGTTACTGATACTGAAATCCTAAACAGATCCTCAGCATCGTCAATGATATCCTTAGAGTAATCTGAATGATGGGATCCATATTCTCCAGGTAAGTAGACAGAAGCACACCAAAGCCTAGCTGGATAAAACCAGCTCCATGGGAGGCTAGCCAAGTGTTGACCAGGGAATGGGTCCCCCATGGACGGAGCTAAGAACAGCTTTAGATCATCTATAATAATATATGGACTAATTATCTGTCAGTCAAGCTTACATAAATATTCATTCCTAGCCCATGTTTTGAAATTTGCCAAATTCACATGCCTTGATCCAGTTACTTAGTGTGGCTGGGGAAATATATAGTAACTGCATGCTTTAATAAACAGTGAAGGGCTTCCCTGGTGGCACGGTGATTGGGAGTCCCCCTGCCGATGCAGGGGACGTGGGTTCGTGCCCCGGTCCGGGAGGATCCCACATGCTGCAGAGTGGCTGGGCCCGTGAGCCATGGCTGCTGGGCCTGTGCATCCAGAGCCTGTGCTCCGCACTGGGAGAGGCCACAACAGTGAGAGGCCCGTGTACCACAATAAAACAAACAAACAAACAAAAGGCACTAGAAAACTGAAATTTCTATGCTTATTTTTCTCCTTTAATAAATATGAAATCCGTGAAGTTTATATACAGACTTTTAAAAAGAGCCATATTGGATCTTTCTTTTTTTAATAAGCTGTCTACCCAAGAAAATAACATTATTGTCCAAGCTGGTACTTTAATTTCTTGAAACTAAATGAAGTTTACTCTTTTAAATTCCCTCGACACATTTCAGAGTGTTAGAGCTTTGATCCTCAAATTTATCTAACAGTGCTTTTTTCACTTTGTTTTGTTTTTCAACTTGCTACACAAAAGTGAAATATAATAAATTAAGGTTTTAATGTACTCTGTCAATGAAGAAAGTTATTTCCTTTTTTTTTTTTTTTTTTTTTTTTTTTTTTTTGTGGTACGCGGGCCTCTCACTGTTGTGGCCTCTCCCGTTGTGGAGCACAGGCTCCGGACACGCAGGCTCAGCGGCCATGGCTCACAGGCCTAGCCACTCTGCGGCATGTGGGATCTTCCTGGACTGGGGCACGAACCAGTGTCCCCTGCGTCGGCAGGTGGACTCTCAACCACTGCGCCACCAGGGAAGCCCAAAAGTGATTTCCTTTTAAAAGTTTGACTGTATTACTCATTTGCTAAGTTGTCCTAAACTTAGCGTTACTTCTTTCAGATATTTAATTCAAAAATGCCATCTTTTGCAATAAATTTATACATTAGTATAAATAAATATGACTCAAATTTTAAACAATGTCTTTTTGTTCTTGTTACATTTGTTAGAAATGTTTTCATAGGGATAAGGGCATGTGGGCTAATGCCTCATCAGATCAAGATGGGGGATACAGGTCAGTCATTAACTATGAAGGGGCATGGCAAGTTTCTGATTTATAGTTGAAATTAATCCATCATAACCTCGGTGATCACCTACTATGTGCCAAGCAAATTATGAGTAACAGGTATATAAATAATAAACAGGAGATAAGGTTCATACTGTCATGAAGCTCACAACCTAATGGAAAGGTCAACACATTTTTTTTTTAATTTTATTTTATTTATTTTTTATATAGCAGGTTCTTATGAGTTATCTATTGGAAAGGTCAATACATTTTTGAAAGCCATAGACTTAAAGTGATACAGACATTAAACAGAATCTGTGAGAAGAGTAACAGGGGATGTCACTGGATAGGTGGTCAGACAAGGTCACTCTGAGGAGGGGATATGCTTAAGATCCACCAGAAGGAGAAGGAGTCAAGTAAGCAAAGAGTAACCTAGGAAGAAAGAACAGAAAGTTGGAAGATCCTGACGTAGGAAAAAGCTTGAGACGTTTTAGGAACTGATGGAAACCAAGGTAGCTGGAGTTCAGTGAACAATGGATGAGCAGGAGATGATTTGGGTAGAGGCCAAATCATGCAGGGTCATCATCAAAGTTTCAGCAAGAGCCTTGATTTTATTCTAAGGAAATGGAAAAACCCTAAAGGACTGTGAAGACTGGCAAGGATAAGGGCAATGCATTTAGAAAAAAGAACACATTAACAAAATTAAACTTTCCTTAATGACCCAAGATGCTAAAATGTCTTAAGAGATCATTTTTAAAAGATGTAGAAATGTCAGTTAAACAAAATCAAGTAAACTGAGTATAGCATCTAACAAATGTTACATTTGGAATATAGACAATCTTGGTGGTGTTTTCTGTTTGTTTGTTTGAGGCTCTTCCTTTTGATGGAATATTTATTTCCTCTTAATTTCATACATGCTGACCCAGACAGAAGCCTCTATGATTCTTAGAATTATGTTTCCCTCCAAAGAAAAAAAGACAGAAAACTACAAAGGATAATATAATGAACACTTGTGTTCTCAAACTATTAAAAGTTTTTATTTTTTTCAGATTTAGCCACTAGAGCAACTATGTTAATATAACACACTTTGTACTAAATTTTGACCCTCTCAAAAGCAACCTAAGTAATCCTCTCAAAAACTATGTCCTATTTTCCTGGTAGATAAGACAATAAATCCGCTGAATTTACTAGACTTTTTCAGTCAAATTTCAATGTAACCACTGTTCACGACAGGTGCAATTCTCAGGTAATTTTACTTACAACCAAAAAACAATGTATAAGAAGCTGTTAGGCACTCGTGTCTGATTTAAACAGCATATACAATATTCTGAAGTACATGAGGCAAGAAATGTTCCTGGTGAGGTGACCTCATCCAAAATGCCTCTAAGGAGGAATGGTGAGAACATAGCTGAGGTGACCTCATCAGAAATGACCCAAAGCTGGAGTAGTGAGAACACGGCTGAGGTGACCTCATCTGAAGTGGCCCAGGGCTCTCATGGTCAGAGCATCAGGAGAGAGTGGGCACCCTTGCTCTGATGAAGTCTCCAGCACACATCACTCTGATTCCTCCATGTGTCCTAATTCTAAAGATGATCTCAGAGACAAAGACTGGAAGATGAATCCTGACCTAGACTCGTCACCCATCAAGGCCGAACTTATGCCGTGATTGCTGAGCCATTGTCAGCTGACAAGAAAGAAGCCAAGCTCCTCTCAGGACGCACATGGCATACCCTTGCTTACTGTAAGGGCCCATAGGGTCATGAGACCTTAAAAACAACATGATTCTTTTATCAGCAAACAAATAAATAAACAAAACCCAGGAAGTTTCTTCCATTGTGTCCTTGGCTAAACAGAAACTATGATCTTTTTTTTTTTTTTTTTTTGCACGGTACATGGGCCTCTCACTGTTGTGGCCTCTCCTGTTGTGGAGCACAGGCTCCGGACGCGCAGGCTCAGCGGCCATGGCTCACGGGCCCAGCCGCTCCTTGGCATGTGGGATCTTCCCGGACCGGGGTACGAACCTGTGTCCCCTGCATCGGCAGGCGGACTCTCAACCACTGCGCCACCAGGGAAGCCCGAAACTATGATCTTTTAAATTCATGTTCGTCCACCATCCCCTTGGCATCTCTCACAGAAATCCATTTTATCCAAAAATGTCTCACATGCAGGAGTTTCTGGATCCTGGGATGACAGGTATCTTCTGATTTCAAATGTACAAACCAAAAACATATATTTTACAATGCTTGCTATATGGGGCAGAGTGTTCTTGGGGAAACTATTTTAGGGACCCAAAGCCTTCAGTCCGTGGGTTTACATGCCACTTTCAGTTCACAGCCCTGTGCATAACTGTGACAACTAACAGATGAAAAGAAACACGCTAAGCCCACTAGACACTCAATATCCTATTCTCTGTATTCACCAAATGAGAGAAACTGAATGTAAGCAACCACTAACTGACAGCAGCCGCTAACTGACACAGATACAACTACTTTCATAATCTATTTACTATCTTCATAATCCTTTCACCACTGTTTATCTCTTGTTAGCTGAGGTTTGAGACAAAATTAGAAGCATACTGCTCTGGATTCTCTTCCATGAAATTAAAAAAAAAAAAAAAAGAGGTTCAGCATATGATGGATGTTTTTAGAGAAACTATTTGCATTTTTAAGAATATAATGCCAACTATATCATAATCTCTACAGAGGTGGAGACTATGTCCATCCTATTTGCCAAGGGTGCCATATTACCTTCACATGGTAAGTACTCAATCAGTATTTGTTGAATTAATGCTAAATGATCTGAAGTGTACCATGATAAGTAGAAACATAGAAAATATGTATTGAATGTGGCTCACTTACAATTGGTAGCTTACTTTTACAGAAGTATTTTATTAAAAATAATTGATGTAGATTTCTACCTGCCTCTCCATTCCCGTTTTGTTTGTTATTATCTTGCATCAGCATGAAGCCAGATGAAAACTGATTTACTTTCACAACATGTTTCCTTCTGCTATAAAATCACAGTTCCCAGTTTAAATAAAAATGTAGATTTGGACATGATGTTTTAGTGGACACACACACACACGCACACACACACACACACACACACACACTTGTTAGTACCCAAGTCCTCAGAATGCCCAGCATTCCCAAATGGGATGCTCTTCTCTACTGATTAATGCAGGATTGCACAGAGCTGTGTTCTAGGATTTGGTTATCCCCCTTTTAACTCAAAACCTCTGTCATATTAAAGAAACTGCATAGTGATAATTTTCTTTAGAAATGTATGAACAACACTGTAAGTTATCAGATCAATCAAGATGCTGTAACATAAGACTTATATTTTCTTTTTTGCTCAATATGACTTCACTTAAACAGAATTCTTCTGGTGTAATCTGACTATATAAGTATGAGAAGAAAGCAATACATAAAAATAGAACAAGACATTTGAATTAAAAATGACAATTTTTATATTGATAGTGATCAATTATGCCCTGACAATTCAGAGTTTCTCTTTATAAACACACATGCACGTACACCCACACCTACACTTATACATTCATTGTAAATATATAGAACATATTTTATGTACCAAGTCCTGGGTTTGATGCTGGTAAGACAGTGATGATCAAAAGCAGACTTGATCCCAGGTCTTCTCAAACTTCCAGTCCAGTGGGCGAAATGTTCTTAATGAAATAATCCCATAGCAAAATGCAAACTCCCCACTGTGGCCAGCAGTGGAGATCTATATGGAATGGTTAGAGCATATATTAGAGGTATGTGGTTTTGTTGGGAGGGATGGACGGAGCTGTTTCATTCAGGGGCAGGGACTTTCCGGCACAGGAGCGAAGCGGAATCTGAAAGATGAGGAGGAAGTAAGCAGGCAGAGATGGGGAGGATTGTGAAGTCTGACTCTGAAATGCAGAGGAGCTAAATACACATGGATGTAACCCTCAAACAATGGGGAGCCAGTGGGTACACACAACTAGCTGCCCATTCTGCAGGCATATCATTATAGGTCCTATTCTTCATCCTCCCGAGGTCCTGTAGAATCAAGCCACCATTGCCTATAGCAGCAGCCTCAGGAAAGCACTCTTGTAATGGCTCTTCCTTCTTTTCTTGTTCACTCTCACCACTCCTTCACTGGTAGTTCCTGGTTCCACCTTCCAAATAAAAGCCCTATAAGACTCTTATCTCATGCTATGCTTTTTGAAGAACTGCAAACCAAGACACTAAGCACAACATGGGATGAGAGGAGGACAGAAGTGTATAGGTCTGTTAGGCATTTTATCTCTATCCATTCAGTGGGTGTTTCAGCCACTGAAGTGTGTTTGAAAGGATGGAAATAATTAGACTTCTTTGTCAACAAGACCTTTCTGGATGCGGTGCAGAGAAGAGATCAGATGAGGAAAAGAGGGGATGAGGTTCAGAAGTTATTACCCTGGTCCAGGTGAGAAAGGATGGTGGGTTACACTAGGGAGGAACCACAATGACAGAAAGAAGAGGATGGATTCCAGAGTTACTTAGGCAACAAAAGTAATAGCATTTGATGATAAAAGGATAGTATCAAGGATGGCTCCTAGTCTTTTGGCACATACAACTCAGTGGATGTGGCACCATTCACTGAGCTAGGAAGCACTGAAGAAGTTTTGGGTATAATGGGGGAAATATTAGGAATGCTTTAAATCTAGGCTGAATCTGAGTTATCTTTAAGTTAGCTCAGAAGAACCATAAAATATGCATATATATATATATATATATACATATATATAAATTCTGGAACCCACAGGAGAAATTTAAGCATTTCTAATTTCATCTTTATTTCCATGGCAATGGGATTCATGAACAATGGGAAAAAATAAATAAATAAGAAGAGGGTGCAGTATCAGGTCTTGAGCATTTTCAGCTGAGTATTTATGAAGCTGGATTGGCAAAGGAGACTGAATAGGGTGGGCCAGAGGGATGGGATGAAAATCAATGGACTGTTTCATCACAGAGGCCAGAGGAAGAGGGTATTTCAAAAGGAAGGCAAAGGTGTACAGTACCCTTACTACTGCATAGGTAAGAGGTAGGTAGGTAAGATTACTGTGATAGACTGTACTATTAGCACCAATTCTTCACCTGCCCATGCATCCACATTCTTTATACAGTCACTCTGCAGTTTCACCCACTAAAAGAGATGGAGTATATTTTCCCATCTGTATTTATTAGCCAAGTAACTTGCTTTGGCCCAAAGAAAAAGGTAGAACTGAAGGCATGCAGCTACTGAGCACTTCTACTTGCTTTCTTGCATTTCTGCTATCCTCATGAGAAGGACTTGCCTGGTCTAGCCAGTGAGTCCCAGGAGAAAGACAGACAGTAGAACAGAGCTCAGTGGTCCAACAGATGCACAGATGTAAGAACTAAATAAGTGCCTAGGGTTGTTTGCCCCAAACTTTTGTCATTGTTTATTATGCAGCATTGTTTTGACAACAGAAAACTAACACACTAACTAAAACCCATCTGCCAGATTAAGGATGGAGGTAATTAACTGGCATAGATTAGTTTTGCTATGAGGAGAAGGACATAGATAGGGTGGTGGGAGAAGCACATGGATTTGAGAGAAGTTGCGTGTGCACACGCCTATATGTCTTAAATGGCTGAAGCTTAAGCATGAAAAAATGTTAATGGAAATGGAAAGATTCCCAAGAAGAGGGAAAAACTGAATCACCAAGATAAAGAAAGAAGATATGATAGATGCCGTTTGAGAGATGAGGTAACGTGTGATGGGGGTTCACATTTGACGTAGGTCAAAGGCGAGGCTGGGAAGCCTTGTAAAGGAAACAGAGGGCTGGATTCATGGGTGCTACTCCTAGGCAATGGTGTTAAGTTTTTCTTTATTTTGTACTCATTTCCACAAAAATGAAACTCAAGCACACTGCAGTTAAAGTTCGGTAGCATATACTCTTAAATGTCATTTATAATGATATAAAATCTTACCATTCTTTAATCAAAGGCCTCACTACTAAAAAAAAAAAGACTGAAACTTCTGTAACTTGTACATGAGGTCTAGTATAGAATGCTAAAAACACTGAAATATTAAAATGAAAAGAATTAAGTAAAAGAAATGTATCTGTCATAAACCAGATTAGTTATTTGCCATTTAGTTCATTTACAAAATATTTTTTAAAAGATAACATTATCAGTTTTCATATTAAGTATATTTTATTATATTTTCATTATTTTATTAATTATAAAAATTGATTAGAACACTTCAAATTCTGATAACAATAGATAAAACGTTTGCTATTCTAGTAAAAGTAAATTCTAGAAGATGGGCATTTTTATGAAACGTGACTTAATATTCAGATGAACATTACTAACTTTTAAAAAGCCAGTGTAAATTCTCTATAATTTTTTACTATTTTCTAAATCATTTTTTAATCCCAAATAGTTTTATATACTATTACAAAATATACTTAGCGGTTTTAAATTTTATTTTATTTTATTTTTTTATTTATTTTTGCCACACCATGTAGCTTGTGGAATCTTAGTTCCCCAACCAGGGATTGAACCCAGGGCCATGGCAGTGAAAGGACTGAGTACTAATCAGTAGACTGCCAGGGAAGTCCCAGCAGTTTTTATTTTAAACTTAGACTCTCATAGGATATAAAATTAAGAGATAAATAATAAAGGATAATTTCCAAAACCAAGAGAATATTCTAATTTCTTATAAAAATTTCATATTTTCAAATTCTATTATGTTTTAATAATAAAATTTACCCCAAGATACCACGTTCTATTGGAAAATTAATGTTTATTCCTGATTAGAAGTAATGCTAAAAATCTATCTTTGCAGGCCTATGTAAAACCATCTCATATTACTGAAATGAAATCAGTATCTGAAAAAAGAATAAAGAAAAAAATTAGAATTCTTGTTTTTAATGAAATTTTCTGAATTATTGGGTTGGTGCAAAAGTTCGTTTGGGTTTTTCTGTAAGCTGTTACTGAAAAACCCTAACAAACTTTTGGGCCAACCCAAAACATATTTAGTTACAAGTTCTTACTTTTTAATTTTGACCAAAAATCTGCACAGTACTCTATTAATTATTCACATTTTATATTTGTGGGGTTTTTTTTGAAGTTCTAAGCAACACCATATAGTAGATTAATCTTAGAAGTTTTCTAAGGTTAAAACATAACATTCTCTTTAGAGAGATGATGACATGTACCTGAAGGGCACTTCCTTTATTCCCTTCCTCCCTTCCTTCCTTCCTGCCTTCCTTCCTGCCTTCCCTACCTTCCTAACCTATTAGAAAATCTAAACGGTACAATTCATATCAAACCATCACCCTTGCACTGAGAAAGTCTGAATGCATTGCCACGACAGCACTTGTTCAATCTCTGATGGCAGACAGAAGCAGGTGGAGGGCTAGGCACATTTTCATTGCAATAGTCTGTGATATAAAGTTACATAAATAGCAGCAGTCTTTAATTTTCATGTGGCATGGGCTATAATTCACTTTCTCCCCAAGCAAAATGAAGAAGCCTTGAGAAAACACTGAAATATAGTAGCGTTTCGGTCACCATATCAATTGTTGCTCACATGAGACAAGACCCAAAGAGGCAAAGTTGAACTCATGGAATCATAAGAGATTTGCTAGCTAACATAGTTCCTTTGTGAAGAGTATGAATTCTTATAAATTAATAACTTGGGCTGGAATCAAAACCAAGATCCATACTGTCCCATTATTAATGTCTACGCTCCAGGTTTCTATGGATATATCCAGTCTTTCTCAGTTGCTCCATGGGGCATGGAGGAAAGAGAAACTGATGGTTTCTAACAGCTATTGCTACGGCCTAAGAACCATGGCCCGCTCAACACAGCAAGCTAGGGGCAAATCCGTCGCCCTTGCAATTCTGAAGGCAATGCAAGTTGAAATAGCATTAACTAGTTTGGAAACTGGGTAGCAACTGGTACAATGTTAATCTAGAAGCAGATAAACTTCTTGAGATAATATAAAGGCTTTCTAGAGTCCATCCTTTTTATACTTAGCAACAAAATATTTAAGCCAATGCCTTTTAATTAATAGTTTTCTAAATCTCCTCTGTATCCGATTTAAGTTTTTTAATAGTCAAATGTATGTATTAAAGGTGACCCCACCACACACAGACATGTTAATATAAACTTTCTGCTTCTCGAGAGTTCATAACAAATATTTACTGAGCACCTGCTACATGTCAGCCACTGTACTGGGCACTATATTCAGGGGTTCATGAGTTATGTACTTACTGTGACAGTAAAAATAATAAAAAGCAACAGTAAAATATGCTATAAGAGTGCTTCTGTCTCAGAGCCAGGCTCAGTCTGCATGGAGGAGATGCCCAGGAAAGGATTCCTTGAGCACATAACACAGGCACATTAAGGGATGAGTAGGAACGAACCAGGTGAAGCGGACAGAGAGCACTCAAGACCAAGGACAGCCTCACCGAGGCCCATATAGGAGAATCCTGTGTTTCTGGTATACCTGTTACACAGTCTCTTTTCTGAGATGACAATGATTTTCCTAGAAGGTCATCTGCTCTCCTCAAAAGAAACATTTGAGAGTCATCCCCCTTCCTCCTGAGACAATTCTCCAGAAACTCTATTGGTGAAGTGAGATCCAGGAGGCCCAGATTGGTCTGACCTATGATTAACACGTGAATAATGCTCTGGTAGAAACACAGGAGTGATCCATCTACTCATATTCCTCCTACTAGGAGTTAACTTGCGCTCCCGTTTAGTCCCTCAAACTCTCTTTCACATGTCCTTCAAAATCTACCCCATTATACTACAGAGATGGGAGATGAACCAAACCAAGGTTGAAGGCCTTTTTGCCTCTGCCTGAGGACCTCGGTCACACCTTCTCAATCCCCACCCCTATTCTCCTGAGGTTCTCCCTTGGTCTCTCTCTCCTTCTAACTCAGCAAGAGTCTCAAAAGCAAAAGCGGTAGCAGAAAAATGGGTTATTTCTTATAAAAGCTACAAGTAAATTAAATGCCTGCTTTTTACCAAGCAATCCTACCTAAGTGAACTTGAATCTGTACCTGATTTTGAACTTGTTTACACAAGGGAGTGAAGGTTACAGAAGGCTTTAAACCTAATCCAGCTTTAGGTTTTCATCCACCCACTCACTTACCTGGCTCTCAGCCTTTCTCTCTACCCTTCATCCTCATGTCTCACCTTCTCCACTCACAATTAACTCTGACTCCTCCTTCTCTTCAGCCTCTACCTGGATGCTTCAACCTTATCACACAACTCCCAGTCCCCAACACTTGACCCAAACAATAAAGTCATTGCTGCAGGATTATCACTGGGCCATGTCCTAACTTCGTATCATTTTAGGTTGGAGGGATGAAGATAGGAAAGTCTTCACCCCTACTGACAGGCCTGCTATAGAAGAATGAGCTCCAGTTCTCCCACCTTGGATCTCCAAAAGCATGTTACCGTTATATGCACCGCTGCCTACTGATATTGTTTAGGCTGAGTAGCAGCACTGGGCATATGATGGGTTAAGTTGGCTTCTGTGGGCTATTCTGGGAACACACCAAACATTTGTAGCTTTTATTTTGCTACTGAAAAGTACGTTGGAAGTTCCAAACAACCAACTCCCAAATGAAATTTTTGGAGGAGAATGGTTTGTAAGATGAGGGACTGACTGCAATTAGAATGAAGCAAAGTAGATTAGATGAAAATTCAATTGAATTAACCAAAAAGCAGAAAGATAAAGGCTATTCCACAGAAGCCAAGTAATTCCTCTAAAAAGATACCATTAGCCAGTAAACTAGACCCCTTTTGAAACCTACATTAACTCTTTCAGGACACAAGGGTAGCAGTACACTGAGGCCTTAGTGGTTTGAAAAGTATTCTCAAAAGGCCTCAAATTAGTTTCAGAACTGGGAAAAACTGATTTGTTATTTTACATGAGGCCATGGGAGATACAGTTATCTAATCAAAAAACTAAGCATGAATGAAGCAGAATGAAATATTATGAGGCAATATAGTTTCTATCATATCCTTACAAGTTGTAGACTGTACACATAGACATCCAGACATACACACACACACAGACACACACACCTTCCCAATACAAACATCATGGTCCACAAAATGTAAATTCTTCAGTTTTAACCCAAATAAGGATGTTTTTAAGATTCACTGGTTAATTCCCTTTTAGGTCAAACTTCGTATTCAGCAAAAAAATCCCTTAACTAACAAGTGCTATTTTCTTTTTCTAATAAATGCTATCGTCCCAGTTTATTTTTAATTCTTATATATCAGCTTCTCTGAAGGAAAAGAAATATGATTCTGCAAACACGGATGGTCACAGCAGAAGAAAACTGCAGGAGTTCCTCGCTCAGACTGTAGAGACAAGTTCCTGGAAGTGCACACCTGAGAGCAGCTGGGAAGCCTGAGTGGTTATTTCAGTTGACTGAGGTTATGGCGAAGGTGACAGTCATTGCTTCCACCCCCAAGGGAGTCAGTTAACTTTGCTGTGTTCCATGGAAATAAATATCATCTTCCCAATATGGAAGGAGTAGCCATGATGCTGGAATTCGAGAGCTGGAAGGGGCTTCAGAGATCATCTAGCCAGGGCGTCTTCAAACTGTGATCCCTTATAGCCCTAGAAATGAATACACAACTCTCCAAGAAACCAGGAGGGACTGCCCCATGGTCCTTATTTTTTCAATAAGTTTGCTGGTAGTAAGTGTTCATGGGAACCAAATGGTCTCTGGTGTCCTTTTTTTTTTGGAAAGCTCTGATCTCAACCACCTGATTCAAGGGTCCGAATGAGGTAAGATATCTTAGTTAACCCCATCTCTGCCATACTCATACAGGTCTATAAAAATACAGAAGGTATTTAGCAATAAGTATGTCATTTTTTCAGAGTCTATTCAAAGGGTAAAAAGCTTTTACAAAAATATTGGTAATCTATTTTTAACTGGATGAATTTTGGAGGGTAAGGATAAAAAATAGGGCTGTAAAGTCCAAGTCAAGGTACCTCACTTTCAGTTATTTCATTAGGATGCCACCAAAATCCCTAATACAATTTCTAGCACAGTCTCCTAAAAATCAAAGGCTACAAATGATTCAAAAGAAATTAGCATAGGATAGCTAAATGTTACCCCTCTATCATTGCTGGAGGAATAGTCATGTCTAAAATGTAATCTACAGCCTGAGAAAGTAAATGCACTATATATTGGTTATCCATTGCTGAGAAACAAATCATCCCCAAACTTCATGGTGTAAAACACACACACACACACACACACACACACACACACACACACACACCCAAAAAAATTATTACTTCTTATGATCCTGTTGATCGGGTGAGTAGTTCTTCCAGTCTGGACCAGTTTGGCTGGGGCTTGGTGGTTTAAGATGGCAACATTCCCATTTTAGAGGCTTCTCTACAAGATCTCTCATTCCCCAGGAGGCTAGCCCAGGCCTCTTCATACTGTGAACCAAAGTGTTCCAGCCACAAAAAAGAGCAAGTCCGATGCAAAAGCACTTCTTAAGCCTCTGTTTGAGCCACCTTTGATATTGTCCCATTGGCCAAAGTTAGTTATATGGTCAAATTCAAAGCCAGGATGGGAGGGGCCCGCTTAATGTGTGAAAATAGAAATATGAACTATGGGTGGTTATTTTGCAACAAACTACTACATTTTAAGTTTTTCCAATTGAAATTCATTTAATACAGAAGTAAATAGGCTTTTCTCTGAAAATACAGCTTCTGTGATTTTACTAACCTAATTTTTATTCAATGGATCAAAAATCCATCCTATGCCTATGTACCTTCTCATATACATATGCCTCAATTTATATCTTAAATATACCTGTATTAGTTTATTATGGCTGCTGTAACAAATTTCCATAAGCTAAGTCACTTAAAACAACACAGATTCATTCTCTTACAGTTCTGGAGATCAGAAGTTCAAAATCAGTTTCACTGGGTGAAAGTCAAGGTGTTGGCAGGCTGTTGCTTTCTGGAGACCCTGAAGAGAGGATCCATTCCCATGCTTTACCTGGCTTCTGGAGGTTGCCCATATCCCTGGACTTGTGACCTCCTTCTTTCATCTTCAAAGCCAGCAATGTTGCATCTTTCTATGCTTTTCTTACATAATCACATCTCCCTCTGACTACAGAGGGAAAGGTTCTGTTTTTAAGGACTCCTATGATTAGATGGGGTCCACCCAAATAAACCAGAATAATCTCCCCATCTCAATATTCTTAATCTTAATCACATTTGCAAAATCCCTTTTGCCATTTAAAGCAATATTCACAGCTTCTAAAGATCAAAGTGTGGGCATCTTAGAAGGGCCATTATTCTGACTACCACAATATGTTATTGGAAAACTATCTAAATACAATTTCTGAATGTCAAATCATATTGCACTGCATTGAAGGAATCAGTTATATTTAAGAAAAAAACTTTGGGGTGTTATGATGGGCTTTTTTAATGCAAGTCAAGCTTTTAAAATAAAGTTTCCATTACTCTAGAACTTTAAGGTACAGTTTAAATATTTCAGAACTCTTTTTAATACTTTGCCTAGAATTAGTGTCCAGGGCTAAGCACTTTAGCATATGAAACCGATATATCTAGCCTGTGGTTCAGATTTCCACCATGATTTTAACCTTTCTAAAAAATAAAAGTAGAATTTTAATAGTACAACTGAACTGAGTAAAGCATACCTCAAAGTGAATAACCATAGTTTATATTACATGCTATTCTCTCTGTCTCTCTGTATCTCAAAACTGATAATAATGAAAGCTACATCTGACCCTGTTTGTATTTCTAGACTTTCATTAGATGTCTATTTGCTATCTCACCAAAAATACAACCTTGGAGAAATGCCTATATGTGACCATGACTTCATATTTTTGCTGTTTTCAAAGTTATTAAAACTTCTGTCAGCAGTCAGCTCCACTTCTCAGATTAGAAAATCATTTTCAGGGATTGTCTCCTTCTTTCTCAAACTATTGAAATGGTTTTTCAAGGGATTCACACTCTGTTTATAAGCAGCTAAAAATGACCCAACTACAACCTTAGGTCAAAATTGGCTCTGATAAAAATCTACCAAAAAGCTGTTTTGTAAAAGGACCTAATAAATAATTTATTTAAATCAATGTGAACAAGGCTTGAGCAAGGTTTTGGAGCAGAGACTTATGGTGGATTAATGGCACTTCTATGTCTATGTTTCCAAACACTCCTGTTATATTCTTGGACTCCTATCATTTTTCTCTTTTCACAACAGTAAAAATGTACAGTACATTGAACTTCTGTGAAAGTAGATGAAGATGTGGGCAATGACAGATTAATAATAAATCTTGAAAGTGCTTAATGCATATTTTTCTTGTCTAAAAAATGTTCTCAAGTAACTGCTTTATTTTTCTTGATTTTTTTTTATTCAATGGCCCATTTTTTTAAAAACTGGGTGTGAATTTATGACCCCTTGTGACTAGACTCAAATATTGCATTCTTGAAAAGAAAATGTTGCTATGTCAGGTAATTCCCTTATAAGTGTCATACACCCCCTTGGATTTTTAAAATGATGGACAATTTTTAAAGGTTTATTTTAGGTAATCTTGATTATTCCTACATTCTATCATTAGAGGAACTGTCTTTTTTTTCTTCTTATATTTTGGTATTGTGTATGGTAGAATAAAATCAGTAAATTCATGATTTACACAGGAACACCCCATGACACAGTTTTTAGAGGATGACCAGTGAGGTAATAACAAGCCAAATATTATCTTCTCTGAGTCTCTATGACTCAACACAATTAAAAGTATTTTTGCTTATGAAGTAAAACCAATTATTAAAAATATTTGGATGGTTATACACAATACATCGTCTAAAATAAAATCGAGTGGCTAAATCAAACTGTTATTGCTACAATAATTTTACACATACAATATATATGTGAATATTGACATAAACAATTCAGAGTCTAAACTCCTCAGGTGAATATTAATAAAAGTAAAAGTTAGATTCCACTTTGTCATGGTTATGACAACATAACCATGATCAGAAATGAACACTGGGCCTCCCTGGTGGCGCAGTGGTTGGGAGTCCGCCTGCCGATGCAGGGGATACAGGTTCGTGCCCCGGTCTGGGAGGATCCCATATGCCGCGGAGCGGCTGGGCCCGTGAGCCATGGCCGCTGGGCCTGCGCGTCCGGAGCCTGTGCTCCGCAGCGGGAGAGGCCACAACAGTGAGAGGCCCGCATACCGCAAAAAGAAAAAAAAAAAAAAAAAAAAAAAAGAAATGAACACTGTCCCTTTGGTGGTGAAACTTGGCAATAAATAAGTCAGATTAATTATCTCTGAATGATTTGCTTTTTTCTTGCTGAAATCCAATATAGTATTAAGATGCCTAGACATTCCTGATAATAGACCAAGGTGAGCCTCCTGTCAGCGCACACAAAGGAGCTGAAGCAGAGCTCACAATAGCACACGCACACCAGTATGCTTATTTGAACAAAGGAGCAGGCCTCACGAAGGGCCAAGATGGCAGAAGAATCTCAAAGGAGTGCTGCAATTCAGTAACAAGATTTTCTATGAGCTCATTAATATGTACCAAAGCCAAGAGAGCTGTTGTTTCTTTCATTTAGCTACAAATACCTGTTCAAAATTATTCCTATATTGAGACAGCACTGGAAAAATAAACTAGGCATATAAAAGGAGCCTCAGATGAAAGACAAGCAGCTTTGAAGATAAGCCTGCTTTCAGTGTGAGCATCTGCACCCAGAAGACCATTTACACAAATTAACATATTTTATCTACTGTAAAAACAAAACAAAACAACAAACCACGAAATAATTCATATGTGCAAGATTATTTAAATTACTATGAGGGAATGCTTGAGCATTGTTAGTACACCCCATAAAAACATAAGTTCCAAAAAACAAAGATTTTGCACGTAAAAAGAAAACTGGTGGCAGAGATGTATTTTCCATGGCAAGCGGTATTTCCCCGAATTATTTAGCAGGGTGATCAAGAAATAAGTGTTGGATCAGACAGACCTGGGTTTGCATCTGACACTAGCTGTGCAGTATTAGGTAAAACACTCAATCTCTCTGAGCCTCAGATTTTCCATCTGTAAAGTGGTTATTAATACCTATGGTTTTGAGAAACTTAAGAGACTGTGGTCACCAAATGCTTAATATACAGCATAGCCCATTCAAAGCCTTCAATAAATATGGAAGGTTTTTGTTTGTTTGTTTCTGTAAGTATTTATTAGAAGAACTTTAGAGACTAAAGATAATAAAAAACTTACCTATCATCCCACTATCCTAAGAGAAACACAATCACCAGTTGGTGAATATCCTTCTAGTTCTTTCTCTATCTGTGTGAATAAGCTTATATGCATGCTTTCCAACTTTTTATTTTATAGATACGGAATCCTACTTTGAATTACCTCACTTGCTTCTCCTATCCCCCCATTAAAAATGTTCTGTGAATACATTTCCATATCTTTAGCTATTATTTTACAGCACTATTTTAATTGTTGATGGCATTTCATTGTGTGAATGTATCACAGTATTTGGGAGACTTCCAATATCTAATCAGTGTAAAAGTGCAATGTATGTATCGGCAATAAATATTTGTATACATCCTTAATTATCTTTTAATTTAAATACCATTATGACAGACATCCCACAAACAAAAGCATGTATATATTGTTTCCTTCAACTTGAAAACATGCATTTCTACACATCCCACTTTTTTCTATTTTTTTAATATTTAATTTTTGAGTAAAAAATACACTTGATTGTCTTGTAAGTTGTTGTTATATCACTACAATATAAATTAAAAGTAAACAGTAAAAATTCTTCTTCCCATGGTTGCATCTTATTTACTTCATCTACCCCACAGGTAACCTTGTTATCAATGTATATAGTCTTTTAGATTTTATCTATGAATGTATAAGTAAATATGAACCTATGTATTTTATCCCTCTTTTCCATAAAGGGTAGCATACAATGCACACCAGGCTATATCTTCTTTTCCCACTTAATAATACAGTTTATATTTATTTCTATATCCGTACCTAAGAGATTGTTCATTCTTTTATTTATAGTTGCATAGTATTCCATTGTATGCTTGTAGTATAATTTACTTAACCAGTCCTCTACTGATTGGTATTTGGCTTTATTCCAATGTTTTGCTCTTGATAAAAAATTGCTGCTGTGATTAATATTCAAAGTACACTATTTCACATTTGTGCAAATATATCTTTAGTTCAGATTGATATTCAAAACATACAAATACTTATAGGCTGCACTAATGTTTATCATCTGATTATCAAGTCTGTCAGTTAAATTTCCAGAAATAGAATTGCTCACCTCAGTTCCATATACCTTTTAAAAGAAACAAAAAAGAGGATAAAACTTTGTATTTCTACCATCATGAGCTCCTTTTTGTACTCACTGGATTCTTCCCTAAATTCACCCCCTGCAGTTCATGTTTGATCTCAGCTACTTTCAGCAGCTCTTCTACATGTTATGGAGTTTGTGGATTTTATCTGTCTCTTAATTTCACTGATATATCTACTGTATCATTTCTCCACAGAATTGAATATTATGATTTAAAGGTTTTATAAATTTTATAGGTGAAAAAATGTTATCTGCTATTGATTCCATTTGCATATTTTAATAGAGAGGTGGATCTTTTAATATATTTATTAACTATTTTTATTTCATATTTAGCAAAATAGCTATTTCTATTGACATTTTAGGGCTTTCCCTTTTGTTTTCCAAAAGTATGCTCCAAATTAAGGTTGTGATTTTTTTTTGTATTTCATTATATCCCTTTTAATTTTTATTTGGAAATTGTTTGAATATATTTATTTAAAGTAACTCAATTTTTACAGAAATAACAGACTCAAGAAAACAAGACACAGATTCATTTATTCACTTATTCATTCATTCAAAGTCTATCAAATCCCTCTATGCACCAACTATTTTTCTAGGCACTGATGACACAGAGGGGAATAAGTTCCAGTCCTCTTGCCACTTGTATTTCAATGAGGAAAAAAATAAAGGAGGGAAGGGACCAGAGTCTAATAGATGAAATGGATTTTGTTTTGTTTTTAGATAGGGTAGGAGGAATCAAAGTTGCCCATTTTAAAAAAGGATTGATTAGACCACCTTGAAGCTTAAGGGAGTTACCAAATACAAACAGCTTTTTCTCTGACCAAAGTTATTCTTATGATCAGAAAGGAGGGTTTCAGTGCCCTATATGTAATCTTTAGACTTATTCCACCTTGGTTAAATTTTTTGAAATTATTCTGCCTTAATTCTATTTTACCTTTTATAAATGGTTTGACTAAACAGCTTTCAGAAAACTGAGTTTTAAAATACTCTCCTTAATACCAAAAAGCAACCATATTTATTACTAAATTTCAACCTCGATTCAACAGATGGAAGATAACACTTGATAAGGACAAAAATAAATATAGAGGTGTGGTGAGAAAATCACAGTAGTTTGCAAATAACTGAAAAACATATACAGGAACTATGATCAGAACTGGAGGTAAAATGATCACAAATGCTTAGAGAGACAATAAAATAAACAACTACCTCCTAGCATGTATTGCTGTTTTGTTAACATCAAGCATAGGCCAGGAGATCTCGGCTCCTCCAAATAATTTTTTTTTTTAGCTACAAAAAGCTGTAACAACACAACAGTGATACAGATTCTGCTGCATAATTTTCCCAACATCTTCTAATCAGCAGTGAGGCCAAAGTACTATCTGTTTGGTCTCATTTTCTGTTGCAGAGACAAAACAATGTCCTGGTTAAGAGCTTTGGTTTTGGAAATAGACCAACTGGAATCAAATCCCTTACTGACCACTTATTAAGTATGTGACCTCATGCAAGTCACTTTAACATTCTATACCTCAGTTTCCTCATATTAAAAGAGAGAGGAAGAGTACGTATTTCATCCAGCTGTCATGGTAATTAAATGAACAAATCCATGCAAAACACTCAGAACAGTACCTTGGACATAGTGAGTGCTCTGTTAGTACCTAGGATTCTCACTAATATTAACTATCATTTTCACTGTTGTTCAGGAAGTATCTTATGTAGAAAACACAAAGCATGACTGGTTGGTTTGGTTACTACCTGAAAATTTTGCAAAACTTTTCATTTTTTTTTTCACCATTTTAACCGTCTTAGTGTACAATTTGGTGGCAATTAGTTCATTCACAATACTGTGTGACCATCACCGCTATCTAGTTCTAGAACATTTTCATCACCCCAAAAGGACATCCCTTCCCCATTAAGCAGTCACTCCTCATTCTCCCCTCTTCCCCAGCCCCGGACACCCACTAATTTGCTTTCTGTCTCTATGAATTTTCTTATTCTGGATATTTCCTATAGATGGAATAATATAATAGGTGTTTTTTTGTATCTGGCTTCTTTCATTTAGTGTATGTTTTCACAGTTCATTCATGTTGTAGCAAGTATCAGTACTTGACTCCTTTTTAAGGCTGAATATTATTCCATTATATAGATATAAGGTATTCTGTTGATCCATTCATCAATTGATGGATATTTGAGTTATTTCCACCTTTTGCTGATTGTGAATAGTGTTCCTAAGAACATTTGTATACAAGTTTTTGTCTGAACATCTGTTTTCAATTCTTTGGAGTATATACTAGGAGTGGAAATGCTGTGTCATATGTTAATTCTATATTTAACTTATTGAGGAACCACAAAACTGTTTTCCGCAGTGGTTAGAACACTTTACATGTCCACCAGCTATATATGAGGGTTCTTACTTCTCCACATCCTCCTTAACAGTATTATTTTCCCTTTTGAAAATTTATTATACCATTCTTGTATGTGTGTAGAGGTATCTCACTGTGGTTTTCATTTGCATTTCCCTAATGACTAATGGTGTTGAATATCTTTTCATGTACTCATTGGCCATTTGCATATCTTCTTCAGAGAAATGTCTATTCAAGCCCTTTACTCATTTTTTAAGTGTTGTTTAATTGTTGTTTCTCTTTTTGTTGTTAGGTTGTAAGACTTCTTTATGTGTTCTGGATAGTAGACTCTTTCAGATCTACAACTCACAAATATTTCCTCCCATTCTTTGGCTTGTCTTTCCACTTTCTTGATAGTGTCCTTTGAGGTACGAAAGTTTTTAATTTTGATGATGTCCAAATTATCTATTTTTTTTCTTTTGTTGCTTGTGCTTTTTGTATCATATCTAAGAATCCATTGCAAAATCCAAGGTCATGAAGATTCACCATTCTGTGTGTGTGTGTGTGTGTGTAAGTTTTGTAGTTTTAGCTTTTATTTTTATGATCCATTTTGAGTTACTCTTTGTATGTGGTGTGAGAGAAGGATCCAACATCACCCGTTTACATGTGGATATCCAGTTGTACAAGTATCATTTGCTGAAGAGACTATTCTTTCCCCATTCAATGGTCTTGGCAATAGGCATTGTAGGACAATGGACAATGGAATCTTTGTTGAAAATCAGTTGACCATAGATGTATGGGCTTACTTCTGGACTCTCAATTTTATCCCATTGATCTATATGTCTATCCTATGTCAGTTCCTCACTGTTTTGAATATTTCAGCTTTGTAAGTAAGTTTTGAAATTGGGGAATGTAAGCCGGCCAACTTTGGTCTTCTTTTCTAAGATTGTTTTGTCTATTTGGAGTCAAACCACTTCATTTTTTAAAAAGTTATTATTGACAAAAAAAATAGAGTTGGATTATAGGTGAAGACATAACAAGATCCTAGTAGCTAGTACCTTAGTGTGAATTTTAATATAAAATATTTACCAGCCTCATCTAGAAAAAAAATTTATAAATCTGTTTTGAGAGTCTGTGACAGTTTTTAAGATGTGCCAGAATAGGAGAAATTGAAGGACAAGGCAGTTTAAGGACATTAATAATAATAATAATAATAATAATAATAATAATAATAATAATAATAATAACTATTCAAAATCAGTAATATTAGATTGTTTTTTGAAAGTACCTGCACATACATTATCTGATATTTTCTCACAAAACTTCTATGAAGCAGTCGGGACAAGCATGATTATCCTCAATATGCAAAGGGGGAAACTGAGGCCCTGAGAGGTTAAGCAATGAGCCCAAGGTTGCACAGCAAATAAGTGTTAGAGACAAAACACAATACCATGTCTTCTGATTGCCAGGCCAGTTATTTCAGGTTGACAGATGAACATCAGCCTTGGATAAATTTGGCCTTATTCATAATTTTACTTCAATTTGGGGAAAACAATCTATTTTATTACTGAGAGCTTTTATAATTGCTTTTGCAAATCACTTTCATATTCCAAGTTCTCAGAGAAGTAAAAGTAAAACAGAGATACAAAACAAAGATTTTGGGCCTCCTGAGAGTTACTTGTGTGTAGATATTCCTTCTATGGGTTGATTCTTTTTACACTCTAAGCTATGCTATTATTCTTCTCCACATACTGTTATGTTCCCAATTTCTTATTCCTCTCCCCTGCACAAAGTTTTTCTTTGACATTTAAATTATTTTTAACTATCAAACATGTTCATTATTCACTTAAGCAACACAGATTTTCCTGCATAATCTGTGATGAAAAACCCATGCAAGCCAAAGGGTTGCCTGAGGGAAATGGCCTGAACCACCTTTTATGTATCCATCCACTAGCCCCATCGAAGTATCACAGGAATATTAGAAAGTATTAAAAGATACAATCTGGAGAAGTATTATACTTATTGGCCATTGGAGGACTCATTTAATGCCAAGGAAAGGAAAATACTGGTGGATTTTGCAGGTCAATAGGATGTGTCTAAAACTCCAAAGTCAAGCAAGAAGGACCACTCAGCCCATGTTCTTTCAAAGCAGTGAATTAAACGGTCTTGTTATCAAAATACAGCAGGACAAAAAATGTGCTCACTTTCATAAGAAAGTAGACTTAAAATTTTCCCCGAAAGTTTAAGCCACTGTGGTATAATACAAACTGAAATTCAATTTCAATTATTCTCAAGTGCAGCTATGCTGCGTCTTTTATTCTATTTGTGAAATAACAATCTTGATAATTGAATATTAATTTTCACCAAAAAAAGCATTACAAACTCTTCTTCAAAGAGGGAGTTAAGCTTATTAATTCATTCCTTAACAAGAGGACAAAGTGCATGACTTGCTGCATAAGGAATAAGAACTCCTAGGGGCCAAGAAGATTTAATCAAGGATTGAAGGGGAAGGAAAAGCGAATAAGCCAGAAGGCAGAAGAATGTGAGGTCACCTGACTTTGTAGGAAAAAAAGAATTTTTTTCCAGAGCTCAGCCAAAGTGAAGTAACAAAGCAAAGCAATCAGAAGTACAAATTCCTCTTGAGATACAAACTAAAACATTGACTTTCCTTTATAATGCCACTTTAATTTCTGGTAAAATTCCAAAGCAAAGGTTTATATTTCATGATATTGTCAACTTTGCATAAGACTCTTGTGCTACTCATGACTTACTTGGCCATAGGGACACTTGATTTTTTCCCCCCTCATAAATCTGAAAATGCTCTCTGCCTTCCCAGTAGACCCCTAACATTTATTGGTATCTATCCTAAAACAACAGTTCGAGGTTGGAGCTATGAAAACATTTCGGGCTCTAATTTACCATAAAGAAAGTCTACTGAAGATTATAGATAATACAAAGCACTCAAAGTTTGCACAGAAATACTAGAAACACCTCCACTTAGACACATACACTATTTTTCCTAATAGATTCTGCTACTTAGGAAAGTTACAAAGTGACTCATGACACAGTGCCCTTCAACATGTCTAAAGAATTCCATACCTATAAAAGTATCACTTGACTTATAAATATTCCCTTTCTGTTACTTTACATGCTTAGATATTACTAAAGACCTTGACTTTTTGTTTCTGTGTATTATATGTATAGATAGATATTTACCATGTTATAAATTAACTGAGAATTTTAAAACTATTTAATTCATTTAAAAATATAATTAATCTATTACAGATTAATATAGATAACATATTCATTATGAAAAATAACCATATTTTCAAAAACAAAATATCTAAGGAGAAAATGGCATTTTTAAAAAACTTTTGCAAATATCTTTAATGTGTGGTATAAAAAGAAGAGAGCTGGATTCTCATTCCTGCTTCTACATTCAGTATGTTAAGATATAATCTGTCATGTAGCCTCTGAAAAACACCATACACTTGTGAGAGAATGAGGATGAAAAAAGGCAAATAAGGCCTTCGTATTATTATGAAAATCATGTTGACCTCACAGACGCCCTGAAAGGACCTTGAGGACCCCCCAGAGTTTATATTCATTTCTTTTTATACTTTGGACCTCCCTTCTATGATTGTTTTTCTTTTTAAAGTCAGGGTCTGCAGGTGATAAATTCTCTCAGTTTTAATGTTTTTGAAAGGTATCTTTATTTTGCTCTCACTCATGCAAGACAGCTAAACTGGGTTTATAAGTCTAGTTTGATATTGTTCATAGCACTCTGGAGCTTTATCTAATGTTTTCTGTCTTTCATTGATGCTGTGAGAGAGACCTGTCAGTCTAATAGTGGCTGTTCATTAGATAACTTCTCGTTTCTCTGTGGCTGCTCTTAGGATTTTATTCTTGTCCTTGGGGTTCTATGGATGGGCTTCTATGTATCCAGGTGTGGTTTTCTTTATATCTATCCTGTTTGGGATTTGTTGGTGCTCCTGAATCTAAGGGTTTAGCCTTTCATCAACCCTGGAAAATTCTCAGCCATTATATTTTCAAGTATCAGTCTCGTCCACTTTCTCTATTCTTTCCTTCTGGAATTCCAGTTAGATGTATGTTAGACCTGCTCACCTTACTCTCCACATCTCTAAATCTCACTTTTATATTTTCCAGGTATCTGCCTTTTATTTTTCGTTTCTAGATAAGATTAAATTGCTATTTATTCTTTTTCAACATTCAATTTAATAAATTATAATCTTTTTTTTACATCTTTATTGGAGTATAATTGTTTTACAATGGTGTGTTAGTTTCTGCTTTATAACAAAGTGAATCAGTTATACATATACATATGTTCCCATATCTCTTCCCTCTTGCATCTCCCTCTTTATGCTGCAATCCTTCAGATCTTCCAGGTTTCCAGTTCTTAATTGTTTAACCCATGTAGTGAGTTTTAGAATTATTTTTAATTGCTAAACTTCTATCTGATTAATTTTAAAGAGCTGTTTAGTCATTTTTGATAGTCTCTCATCCCTTAATAACACTTTAATTCTCTTTTATTACAGTAAATATAATATGAATACTCATTTACAGTCTTACCTGAGGATTCCAATATTATGATCCTATCTTTCGTTGCTTTTCTTGATCCTAGATGATGATGATTTCCTTGTGTATTTAGTGACTTTATGTACTGAGCTTGTGGCCATTTTAACTTTATCCATAAACTTATTTTGGATTTGTATTGAGAGTGCTTATCTCTAATGAGGGCTTTCAGTTGCTTCTGTAAACTGTCCAAGAGTACTTTAAACTAAGTATTTAGCTTGGGAGTTTCAGGCAAATAAGTAGTGTCAATGTATGTTGCCAATCCGTAGATGGTCACCTTGTGGTTACAAATATTTCCCAACTTGTATGAGCCCTGGGTCCCAGGCCTGGGTTCTTATGTCCCCATAGATGGCGGGGTTACTGGGGGTCAAGAGAGTAGAGGAGAGCAGCAGACTCCTGTTCTCATTTAGCCTTTTGACCTTGGGGTGTCTTTATTTTCAAGCCAGCTCAACCATCTCAGCCATATATTTGACATGTTTATAAAAGCCACTAGACAAAATATTTTAAGTGCTTTTAATGAATATTATTTTTCAGAATATCTAGTCAGTCATATCATCAGAAATGGATGCTCCTCCCTCATACACTGTTGGTGGGAATGTAAATTGGTGCAGCTACTATGGAGAATAGTATGGAGGTTCCTTAGAAAACTAAAAATAGAGTTACCATATGATCCTTCAATCCCACTCCTGGACATATATGCAGAGAAAACTATAATTCAGAAAAATACATGCACCCCAGTGTTCATTGCAACACTATTTACAATAGCCAAGACATGGAAACAACCTAAATGTCCATCAAAAGATGAATGGATAAAGACAATGTGGTGTGTATGTATATGTGTATATATATATATATATATATATATATATATATATATATATATATATATATATAATGGAATACTACTCGGCCATAAATAAGAATGAAATAATGCAATTTGCATCCACATGGATGGACCTAGAGATTATCATGCTAAGTGAAGTCAGACAGAGAAACGCAAAGACCACATGATGTCACTTATATGTGGAATCTACAAAAAATGATACAAATGAACTTGTTTATGAAACAGAAATAGACTAACAGACATAGAAGAAAAACTTACGGGTTACCAAAGAGGAAAGGGCGGAGAGGGATAAATTAGGAGTTTGGGATTAACATATACGCACTGCTATATATAAAACAGATAACCAACAAGGATCTACTTTATAGCACAGGAACTATACACAATATTTTGTAATAAACTATAAGGGAAAAGAATCTGAAAAAGAATATGAATATATATATATACATATATATATATATAAAACTGAATCACTGCTGTACACCTGAAAGTAACACAACATTGTAAATCAAATATACTTCAATTAAAAAAAAAAAAGGAAATGGATGTTCCTTGGCTTAAAGTATATACTATAGCATGTTTATATGGAAATTCTATTACAAGGGCATATTTTTATTTTAATTTACAATATTCAATGATAGTATATCATTTGCTAAAATCATACAGTTTTAAAAACTTATCCAGTGGGACTCCCCTGGTGGTGCAGTGGTTAAGAATCCACCCTCCAATGCAGGGGACATGGGTTCAATCTCTGGTCCGGGAGGATCCCACATGCCACAGAGCAACTAAGCCCGTGCGCCACGACCACTGAGCCCGTGTGCCACAACTACTGAAGCCCGCACGCCTAGAGCCCATGCTCTGTAACAAGAGAAGCCACCGCAATGAGAAGCCCGTGTACCACAACGAAGAGTGGCCCCCACTCGCCACAACTAGACAAAGCCTGCACGCAGCAACAAAGACCCAACGCAGCCAAAAATAATAATAAATAAATAAAATACACAACATAAAAAAAATTTTTTTAACTTATCAGGTATTTTATACCATTTATTTTAACTTATATGAAAACTAGAACAACTATGTGGTACTAAACCCAATTAAATGCTGTTTTCCATTTTTGTTATAAAATCCTAAGGAGACAAAAACCAGAAACTGATCTAAGTGGCGGCTGTAAATACAATCATGTGGCTATGAGTTAAAATCTAACCTAAAAGTTTTTGCAGCTTTTTATCTATTCACTTCATCTTTCATCCATTAATATTTCTATGATGTCTCCTGGATGAAAATACACTGATAGAGATTAATTATTCAATTAACTTTATTTATGCTCATATGTAATCTATGTGGAGAATAATCTGACATGACAAACTTTATAATAATGTACCAATTAATTTACTTCTCATGTTTATTCTTACATTTCCCAACTCTTCCAGGTGGTATTAAAAATTCATGAACAAAACATGATTTTTTTAAATAAACAGAACTTTATAAAACCCGGAATTATTATATTGGCCACAATCTTGACAGAATTTAGCATCAACTTTCAAATGATTCCAGAAATATCTGAGCTTACCTCTGGCTGCTACTGAAATAGACATTAACAGTGAAATAGTTTCTCGTGTTCTGTAAGACTTTCTAATGGAATCTGGCTGTAGCCATCGGACAAAACAGACATTAAAGAAAGGATTGGGTATTCAATCTTTAAACTTTATCTATTACATATGCCATATAAAATTGTATATCTCAGGACTAATATCAGGAAAATAAAGAAAACAATAATTTAAATAGGAAACACTTAAACCAGTTTATTTTTAAAGCCTTTTCCAAAAAAATATTTAAATTATAAGGACTTTGGCTTAATTCATTTACTCACAGTTCTACTCATAAATTAACACTCTAAAAAATATAAACTGCTACATCTGCAAGTAATTAAAATTACAGGAATGTGCTATAAGTAATGTTAAATTACCAGAATACTTCATTTTCCTCCCATCTGAAAAACGACAATAACAAAACTAAACACACAGACATAACAAACCTGGTACTAACTTTTGTGACTTAGGAACCTGACATTTTAAGTACGAGAAGAAATACTGGGTCGCAATTTCTTTTGTGGCTCTACTTTAACATAGACATAAGTGGAAACAGAATTTGGGGCCAATAAGTTAAGCACCTCCTATTTTTGAAATTCATAGGCTGTGAAAGTATTGCACAAGAGCCTTTGAATCCTCTCCAGTTGGATTTAAATCGTCAGCAATATGAAGTAGCGTGGGAGAAATAATCATAATATCTTCGGGCTAAATGGGACTGAAGAGTCCTTCCATATGGGCAGGAGCTGCTAAAAGCAGTCATTTTCCCTAAGGTAGGATATCAGATTCTCCTTTGTTAGGAAAGTGATCTCCTTATAGATCTATCTAGTATCAAAAATCTTACTGAGATCAAATGATGTAACATATTTGAAATTACTCTGAAAATTATGATTAGACATTTAGCAAAAGAAACTTAAAAGGAAATATATTTTGGGAGAGAGAAAGTAACAACATCTTTCTAAGGCACATATAAAAATGCAATATTGTAGATTATTTCTCAGGGAATATCTAGGTCCATTCAGCTTCCCCTCCCAAGCACAAGTCAGCCAGCTGGCAGACCATTCTTGACTAGATTTCTTTCTTTTTTTTTTTTTTGCGGTACGCGGGCCTCTCACTGTTGTGGCCTCTCCCCTTGTGGAGCACAGGCTCCGGACGCGCAGGCTCAGCGGCCATGGGTCACGGGCCCAGCCACTCCGCAGCACGCGGGATCTTCCCAGACCGGGGCACGAACCCGTGTCCCCTGCATCGGCAGGCGGACTCTCAACCACTGCGCCACCAGGGAAGCCCCTTGACTAGATTTCTAATGGAAGTTTATTGGTAGGAATATCTCTTGGTATCCTGCATATTTTAAACCCTATGATAAGGCATAAGAATTCATAAAAGGGAAAAATCACACTGTTAATAGATTATATATTAGAATACATGAAAAACTGGTTACTCAAAACCTTGCAAAAGAGACTTTTTAAAAAAGATAAGCCATTTTTTCTTTTGTTTTTTAATTTTAATTTTAATTTTTTCATTGGGGTAGAGTTGTCTTACAATGTGTTAGTTTCTACTGTACAGTGAAGTGGAGTTCCCTGTGCTATACAGCAGGTTCTTATTAGTTATCTATTTTATACAGATTAGTGTATATATGTCAATCCCAATCACCCAATTCATCTCCCCCACCCCACTTTCCCCCCTTGGTGTCCATATGTTCATTCTCTACATCTGTGTAAGATAACCCATTTTTTTCAATTAAAAAATAAGACTTGTTGGTGAGGTTTTTTTTTGAACCTCTGGTAAAATGATCAGCAATGTGAATTTATGGAAAAGTACCAAACAAATAATATGCGTGACCTGTTCAAGCAACTCAGTGAAAGATCACAGCCCATTACTGCTGTTTCAGTTGTGTAACACAGGGATTAGAGGAGAATTAACTCTCTGGAGGTAGAGTGCCTAGTTTTGAGTCCCTGCTTTGGCACTTAGGAGATGTGAACTGGACCGTTACTAACCTCTGTGACTCAGTGGGTAAAATGGGAGTAATAATACTACCTAAGTTATTGTGTTATTTTGAGGATTAAATGAGCAAATTTTATAAGGTGCTTAGGGCCGTACCAGGGACATAGGAAGCTCAAGTAAGCATTTTACCATTTCCATTAGGGCAGAGGGAAAAGGAAACCAGATCAGATGTTAATAAACCTGAGTCTTGGTCTCAGTATCCACATTCTAAGATAAGAAGCTTAAAAGCAATTCAGAGGGCCTCCCTGGTGGCGCAAGTGGTTGAGAGTCCGCCTGCCGATGCAGGGGATACGGGTTCGTGCCCCGGTCTGGGAGGATCCCATATGCCGCGGAGCGGCTGGCCCCGTGAGCCATGACCGCTGAGCCTGCGCGTCCGGAGCCTGTGCTCCGCAACGGGGGAGGCCACAACAGTGAGAGGCCCGCATACCGCAAAAAAAAAAATAAAAAAAAAAAAAAAAAAAAAAAGCAATTCAGATTCACCTGTGACATTAATCACATCGCTCACTACCCTTCCAGGAGTTAGGATCAAGTGATTTTACATGTCTAGGTGCCTTGAAAAGCATCAAGTATAACCTTTGAGTTCTCTGGGAGAAAAGCACTGAATTGTAAGGTACTGTATCATATGAATTCTTATTCTCATATTTCAAAAAATATCAAACACTGGGGTCATACAGGCTTACCTTCATATTTAATAGTGTCCCACTGAATGGTGCTTTTGACACTGAAGAACATGCCTTAAAACTTACTGCTACTTTAGATCAACAATATAAGCAGAATTTTTCACCCATTGATTAATAGGCCCCAACTAGTTTGTCACATCTTTAGGTATGATCCGTAATGAAGAATTTTGAATTCACTCTAGTTTTAATAATTTAATTCTATTGATTATTATATTTCAATGAAGAAAGGTAAAATGATTAGGGCTAGTCAAGCAAGGAACATGAAAACAGTAACAATTAATAGTACTGACCCTACTGGTGCCCACCCAGGTCTTCTCAGCACTTGTTCTAGTACACACTGTGGTGTCCTTCCAGAAGGGTCTACACCCTTCCTGAGGACTCTGTCTTGGGGGCAGGCCCAAAGTGCCATGAATTAATACTCCAGGGAGCAGATCTCAGCTGATGACACATGCAAGTGAAGGACAAATATTCCGCATCCCTTTGGCGGGGCAAGGCTGAGGTGTGTTCCACACTGTTTCCCAGAGGTCACCAGCATGACTGAGCTCCAGTTTTCCCCAACAGTAACCTGCCTGATAAGGCACTTCTCATCAGCTTCCTCGCCTTCCCTGGCTCACTCTCCACTTCCTTCCCAGCACTTCCTGGGATCACCTCTCAACCTACTTGTCTCAGTACTTTGAAGAAACCCAAATGAGATACTAACATTTATAGAGACGTACCATGTGCAAGCATGCTTAGGGTTTCATATACTGGTTTCCCTCACTTCCTCAGTGCCCACGCCTCCAGCGTCCTTGGCCTCACCTCTCCTTTGTCTGACTGCTAAATGTTGGTTCACCAAGGGACTCAGCCTGGGACACCTCTTATCCATTTCCATTCTCTGCCTAGGTGGTCTTACCCATTCCCAGGGTTTACATACCAACAATTCTAAAATTTCTATTTTTCAGCCCTGACTGGTCCCCCAAACTCCAGATTCATATCTTTAAGTGCTGTTTGACATTCTCACCTAAATGTTAACAAGGCCAAAGAAGAACTCTTGATGTCCCTTCCAAAACCTGCTTCTCCTCCATTTTGTCCGTCTCAAGATATTGTGTCACCACCCATCAGTTGCTCAAGGATTTATTCTTGATTCTATCCCTGCTTTCATTCCCTGCTAATCCATTAGCAGGTTTTCTTGACTTAACCTCAAAAATCTACTCTAAAACTATCCACCTGTCTCCACATCTAGAACCACCACTTTGTCTAAGCACAGTTCTCACCTGGGCCATTATAGTAGTCTCCTCCCAGGTACACAGAATATCTCAAGAAATATATATATTTTTAAATATTAAGTGAGCCAAAGTATTCCCTCCTCTGAACCTTCCAATAGCTCCCAGTCACACTTATGATAAAACCCAGACTCCTTGTCCTGGCTTACAAGGCTCTACAGTTTCTGACCCTTTCCTTCTGTTAGTATCTGTATGACTTTCCCCTTAGATTATGATGCTCAAGTCTCACTGGCCTTTTCCACTGTTTCTTGAATACAGCAAATTCATTCTTGCCCCAGAGCTTTTATCATGTCTGTTTCCTTTGCCTCAAATGCTCTTCTCTGAGATCTTTATATGGTTACCTCCTTCTTATTTAAGTCTTACCTTAAATATGTCCTCTTTAGAACTCTGTAAACTGTCGAAGCTAATATAGAGCCCTGTCATTATTTTCACACAGGAGTTACCACTGTTTTTTCATGCTTATTTCTTTTATATTGTTTATCTTCCTCTGAGTAGAAGTGAATAATAGGAATTTTGTCTTATAGGGCATCCCTAGCACCTAGAACATAAACTTGACACATGGTAGGCCTTTAGTAAATTTTGTTGAATTAAAAACAAAATGACAGGAACTATTATTATTCCCATTTTCAAGGTGATGAAACTGCCTTCAGGTAGTTATGTAACTTGCTGTAGCCAATAGAGGCTGAGATTGATGCCCTAATCAAATCAGTCTGACCCCAGAGCTCACATTTTTAACCATTTCACCAAATTTTCTCTACGTCTGGGTGGTAAGGGAATATGAAATTGAAAAAAATAATAACCTTAGTCCAAGAACTTAGTCCATCCATTTTTACAGAGTACCTGTTTTTAAAGGACTCAGCATGTTTGAATTATTCTGAGACCTATAAAACATCCATAGTTCTTAAGAAATAAATCTTAATTTTTATGCTGTGTGGGTACACCAAGAAGAAAGGAAAGCAAAGCTATCTTAGTTTCCAGCCTCTACACAAGCCTATTAAGAGAGATCCAACAGCTTAAAAAACAAGATACAATTTTCAGACCATTTCTCATAGGAAAACTAAAAGACTCCAGATTATGATACAGCATAATTCATTTTGCATGGAAGCCAATAGAAGAGTGGTCATATTCCGTAATGTTTCCTTTACGAGATTGAAACTGCATTTAACACATATGTATGTAATTTGGAATCAGTCACAACGGCCTACAAACCAAGGCATATGAATAGATATATATTTTTGCATGTGAAAAGCTGTATAGCATCAAAATAGAAATACTCATAAAAATGCACTACCTAACATATATGAGGAAACTCAGATAAAATTACCCAGGGGACAATAGGCATTTAAAACAAACTCTTCTAAAATTATTTTGGTATGTTTTATTGTGAGTCTGGCATACTGAATGACAAATTCCATCCAAGCTTTCTAAAAAACAATATACTTAATCACCTCAGAGAAAAAATTTAAGTAATAAATAAATATCAAATCTTCACCAAGAGGAGCTAAAGCTATTTTATAATCCTAAGAAGGAGAAGAAGGAGAAAGAAAGAAGAAGGAGGAGGAGGAGGAGGGGGGGAGGGGAGGGGGAGGAAAGAAGAAGAGGAGGAGGGGGAGGAGGAGGAGGAGGAAGAGGAGGAGGAGAAGCAGCAATGTTAGCTCTCATGTCAGAATCCAAAAACAGTGAATGGCAATGGCACAAAGACACATTATTTAGTCTACGCTTTATCTCATTAGCCCTCTTTCCTAGTTTCTTCATCGGCAATGAATAGAGTTGTAAAACACCATAATCAAAAAGGATATATAAGAACAAACAATATGTCTAAGTCATGTTCCTAATGAAGACACTGAGGTCCAACTAATGAGTGTCAGGGCAGACATCTGAATCTAGGACCTCTGATTCCAAGTTCAACAGTCGTTCCTCTTTATTACACAGTCACCACACTAAGAAGTCAAGTACATATTTTGTGTGTGCTTTTCCTTTACTGCACTTTGCTTTGGATGTCAGTGGCAATGGGAGTGTCATAAAGCTTGAGTTTAAGCAACTTAAAAAAGTACAAAACCCCTGAGAATTAAACGGGAGGTATCTGAGTTACAGCTCTAACCTACAAGATGGGTTGTACCAGGCAGCACTCCCACCAAACGTCTCTGGTGGCCATCGTCAGAGACTAAAGTCAGATTAATATAAGCAGATAAGTCATTTCTTATGATCTCAGGTACTTATTAATGTAATTTGATCTGATATAAAAATTATTCATTTTTCTCTGCAGAAGATGAAGTCAGATATTATCACTCAAAGAGATGGGTATGCGGAAAGTGTTACTCAAAGAGAGAGAAAAAGACCTGACATCAGCCAACTAGCTTGACTCAGAGGATCTTGAGGTCTACATTTGATTGACAGGAACACCAGGAAGAATGACAAAGGAGGTGAGGAGGCATGTTGTGTTTTATGTGTAATTTCTGCATGGCTCTCTCACGTACCTGTCAAGAAATTATATATCATTTATGCACTGAAGCTATTTCTATCACCTTTGCTCTAAGAAAATATGAGAGTTTAGACAAAAGATTATATTCATAGAATGTACAATTTCATTTCCAGTTAACTCACAGCTTGTTAAATGATTTTGGTACTTGTTAAAATAATTTTATTGGTTTTGTTTGTTTCACTAGGTTTGGGAACCAATATGTCTTCTTAAATGTCAACTAGGTTCTACTTGAGCTTTTAAGAAAATTTAGGATTGATTAGAAGACATGGGGCTTGATATTGGCTGTCCCAGTTGGTTTTCTAATAAAAGAATAAATAAAAATCGACTCTAAATTTTTGTCCAACAAACCTTGACTGAATACCTACTATGTGAAAAGCACAGGAAGTTCCAGTGTTAGAACACTGTAAGAGTTTTACAATCTGCTTATGATGATTAAACCCAATTTTGGAAAAGAGATAAAGGACTTAAGTGAATTATTACAGTCAATGCATTAAGCACTGAGCAAAAAGTGGTTAATTTTAACTAGAGGTGAAAGCAAGGGAGACTTAATGGAAAATATGACATCCAAAGAGACTAAAGAGGGAGAGTTTGAACAGGTGAGGGTGAGGAAAGTACAGAGAGAAAGTCCAATGTGTTGAGGGCCTTTGTGCCACATGCTTTGCTAGAAACCTAATCTAGTTGATCTGAATTAATCCCCCAATAATACTACTGTGGTAGTACAACATTCCATTACTGTTCCCAATTCTCTACCTTCATCCTTGTATCCATACCGTTTGCCCTGTGACACTGCAATTCCTCCCCTAAGGGGTGAATTACATTCCTCCACCCAATGATGTAACTTCCTTAGGCCAAAATGGTACAAGCAAAGATTTGAATTGTACTTGCAAAGTTGGGTAGTTGGACTTTCTACCATCTCCATGAGTAAAGAAATCCTGCATCCCACTGATCTCCCAAAGTATGAGAGGCCTGTGGAGAAATCCTAAACTGGGCCTAGCACCTGGATCTGAGCCCAGTCAAGCCCCAGATACATGAGAAATGAACATTTATTTTATGCCACTGAGTTTCTGAGGTTGTTCGTTACAAGGCATTATTGTGCCAGTAACTGGTTAATACTTCTGTACAAGTTAGGAACTAAGCCCCACAGGGGAGTAGTGGTCTTTCCAAGGCTTCCTAGCTAGTAAGAGAAAAAGCCCAGTTTTACATTCTGGTGCAGAATGGACTGTAGGTTATATTCTTTCTATCACACTGACTCTTAAGAGGAGGGGAGAATTAGATAAAAGGACATTAGAAGGTTAGGGTAACTGAATAAAGGAAGTCATGGAGGTAAGAAGGAAACGCCTTACCTTGGTTGAAATTGTCTGAGGTGGCCTAATAATTCATGAGGTTAGGAAGGTAACTTTGGTCTAAGTTTAGGAGAGTCTTGAATGGCAGGCTTAGGAATTTCAACTTCATTTTAAGGGCATGAACAGCCATCAAAACATTTTGAATATGGAAACCATCTAAGGAAGTAGGGCAATTCAGGAGACCTATTCAATATAAACACTTAATGTGATCCCTCACAGGAGTTTGGAGTAGCCTAGACAGTAAAATAATAGACAACAGACAACTACTCTTTGTGTTTAAGCCCAGATTAATTGTACTTGTCCCAGTAGACACTCCTTATAGAACTGAAAGATTGACTTTTGTTTTAAACTCATCTTCTAGATTCGTCTAAATGTAAATTTATGCTATGAGTGTTATCTTCCAATTTACTTCAACATATCTTTCATCTAATATTTATCAATTCATTATGTGTGTATGCAGATGCAGCTAGCAATTTGTAGATGTGGTTAAAAGAAGTTGCTTGGCAGCTGGGAGATGAATCAGGCTAAAAAACTCCCCATAAATCTACTGCCTTTAGGCTAAAATGCTAACTAAAGAAGGAAATGACTGTGATATGACAACTGTATCAATCAAAACAACAAATTACTCATGATGAGATGTTCAGTTCCCTGGCTGGTGGGAGACCTTTCCCAACCCAACTCTGCCAAGGGCTTATGAAAATGAAACACGTATATTTTAATTTACTCATTTCCTTTAACATAAAAGTACTTGTTTACTCAAAGCATAACTACCAATACATATGACATATTAATTGGATTGATTAAAAGTACTACAATTTAGTGTAAAGATCAATTAGGTATATATCATAGCATATAAACTTTGAATTTTTACAGAGGCCTAAGATTGACAAATATCAAATTATTATTCCTATTGTATATAGAAATAATAATATTTGACCAAAAATATCAACAAAGAGGATTTTTTTTTTAGCATAAGATCCTGCACTTTATATTACATGTAATTGCCTTTCAAGAAAGTTTTCTGGGGCTTCCCTGGTGGCGCAGTGGTTGGGAGTCCGCCTGCCGATGCAGGGGAGACGGGTTCGTGCCCCGGTCTGGGAGGATCCCACGTGCCGCGGAGCGGCTGGGCCCGTGAGCCGTGGCCGCTGAGCCTGCGCTTCCGGAGCCTGCGCTTCCGGAGCCTGTGCTCCGCAACGGGGGAGGCCACAGCAGTGAGAGGCCCGCGTACCACAAAAAAAAAAAAAAAAAAAAAAAAAAAGAAAGTTTTCTGGAAAGCATACCATATAAGGAATCTTTCTGCAGGAAGATAAGAGACCAAATTACAGAAATTAGAAGGACACAGCTGCCCACCTATTCTTCTATCCCTACCCTCTCCCACTCAAGTTTATTTCTCTATGACTCTCTCCTCACTGAAGGTTCAAGGCTCCAGTGGGACTTGCTATAGATTGTGTGCATGTCTGGGGCAGAGTCACTATCTTTAAAGAACCGTAGTTTTTTAATCACTAGACATAAGCCTCAAATTAGCAAGAATGTAAAGTACTATTTTCAACCATGCAGTTCAGATCTTCCCTTTCTTTTTCTTAGACCCACAGTACTTTCAGGGATTTGGTAAGCACTATAGCAGTCTTTTTTTTTTTTTTAAGAGATACATATTTTTAGGATAATTTAATTAAAAGTGACACATTTATTGTCAATGTTTTTTAATGAATGAGCATGAGCTTCTCAAAAATGATTAGACTTTTAGTAAATCAGGCCACCCCCTCCCCACAATTGCAAAATTCCCATTCCCTATTACCTTTGCCTCTGTCTTGAGAGAAATATAACAAGAAGACAGATTATAAGAGTCAATTCAGTAAGTGGGAACTCAGGAATTCTTAAACTTAATCAAGACTGGGAAGATCTGAGAGGAGAGAAAAGAGGACTGTGAAATGAGATTTTCAAGGGAGCAGAAGTAAGATAGGATTTTTTTTAAAATATATAATAAATACTTTGATTCCAACATAAAATGACTATACTTTTTTATAGTGTAAAATGTGTAAGCATTCTAGACCAGAGGTTATCATTTCCTCATTATCTATATATCTTTAAATTACAAGACAAAGAGAATTAATAAATATGGATGAAAGAAACCCACATTAGAGCTTAACTTTCTTTTTCTGTGGTGAGACCATGTCCTTACCAGAGGATCGTATTACTTATTCATTTATTTAAATGTATTTCATACATTTTCTGGAAAAGTTTCCAAACAATAAAACTTTGTTTCCAGTAACCATTTCTTCGAAACTCAAGTATCAAGGATGACTATTTTAGGCTGCTCTGATTCTCTGATAACTTAAATTCCTAAACAAGGTTTCCCATCTAGGAAACCATGATTCGTGTTGAATAAAGACCCAGATTCTATGAATTGTAAGATCTGAGGCTACGTATTTGGCTCCTTCCATCAGCCCCAAAGGCATAGCCAGGTTGGGTTTCTGGGGACAAACCGTATGTGAGTGTAGGGGTTTCTGTAGCACTGGATCAAGGGGAGGCTGAAAGACAGCTACTCTCTGCCCACCTGCTGTCTGCCTCACAGTCTCACCACTGATGGCTGAACTACCTGCACCACACTGCTTCCTCTAATACTGCATCCTCATGTCATGTCACCATATTAATATATCTACATATGTTTCTCTTCACACGTATGTCTGTGCATATGTGTGTATTTTTTTGAAAGGCACCATCTTGGACTATGTGTTTAGGGTGAATGATTACTCCTTCCTCCTTTGTCCACCACTCTCCTTTCTCCTCTGGCTCCAACCAGATTCCGCTAAGTCCACAGTCTTTTCCAGAGGGTCAAAGGCCATGAAGACACCCTCTCAACTCTCTACTGCCTGGCTTTTCAGGAACCCAGACAAGTAACTGAAAATCACCTTGCAATATGCCAGTGACTCAAGGGTCAGTTCCGCTACTTCCCTCCAATCTTTCCCCACCTCCCTAAAGCCCCACTTCTTATCCCCTTGTTGGTCATCTTAAATCTTCAGGGAAATGAAAATTTAATCCTCTCTCAGCAAAAGGCTAGGCACTCCTCATTTAATGAATAGCTATCCCTTAAGCATGTTTGGAAATGTTAATCAGAAAACCACATGAAAGGTATTCAATAAGCAATCTGCAAATATATTGGATATTAAAAAGTAAAGAAAAAGTGTAGCATTTTATAAGGTTTTTAAATGAATACTTTTACTTTAAAATCTAACATTTCAGTTTTTTAAAGGAAAGGGAGATTTAAAAATTCATTAGTATTTCCTCTTACCACCCACATCCAGTTTTTGGACAAAGGAACAGATTGACAGACAGACATAGATCCTGGATATCTTGCTAATTATTGTACAGTAAACAAACATGTCAAATATGTAAACAATTGTAAAATTCCAAATACAGCATATACATAGTATAATTTATTTTGTCTTTCAAGTTTTACAGTACCTTTATTAAATTGACTATTCTGATTCAGTGTAGAAAACTAGAAGCCTTCAAATGCACCTTAGTTTACATAAAATGAGAATTTTTGGAGTCAGTGCTTACTTAGCTCAATACTTAAAATAATTTTTTTTGGCTTTAAATTTTAAAAACAAATTAAGAGTTTTTATTTCTTAAGATTGTCAGTTAACACTCAAGATTACAAATGGTTTAAGGACATATTGCAAATTTTTTTTCAGAAAGCAGAAATGAAAAGGCCTCACCTGCATCTCTACAAACAAAGCTAATTAATATGCCAGGTTCCTTTCTCCCACCAAAAATCATGGAGCATTTGCATACAGCAGAACTGGGAAGCTAGTGTCTTTCATCTACATATTATAATGTCTCCTGACAGCCTCACACACTGCCTCATCAGCATCATACTGTTTCAATTACACATTTTTTTTTTACCCACTTCACAAGTTAAGCCATCTTCACTTCTATTTCACCTCCAGCTGCAGTCTTAAATTTAACTACATTTTTCCAAGTATAGATGGATTTTCTCCAAGTCAGAAACCCGAAGAATCACTAACATGGTATTGTTCCAGTCCACAAAAGAAAGAGGAAAAGGCGGTAGGGAAAAGAACCACGGTGGATTTTAAAGAAACAAATAATCCCTCCCCACAAAAGCTGGACCCTCTGAACCAATAGCAGAAAGAACTAAGAATTGGCTGGAGCACAGCATGGGGTCCCTCTGCCAATGAAATGGAAATGGTCTTTTTAAGAAACACTGAAGCTTGCTCACTCCCCTGTGATCACCCTACCAGTTCTGCCCCACCTCCCAGGAGTAATGAAGCAAGGTCTTTGATTCTGCCAGAGAATTATTGAAAAAACAAAATAAAGACTGGGCTTGAAAAGATGAGCTTTAATTTAGCAAATACCATGGAGATACGTCCCAAGACAACTGCCACCTCACATAAAAAATGTCTCTTATTTAGATCATGAAATTTCGATATAGTAAAGCAAAGTAATTCCAAAAGAGCTTCACTCTTATTATGTGGCTGTATTCCTTTGGAAAAACTCTAGGCAGACTGAAGGAAAAAGCCCTCCTATCACCGCAGAGTCCATGTTTCAGAAATAATTGTAATTGCATGAATATGTAATGTTCCGAGAGCTATGGGAGTGAGTTTTCATAGGAACAGAGCAGGTTGGAAATCAGAATGTAACAGATTTCTTGGTGTTTGGATGATTTATGAAAGTGTCACGTTACCTTCCTCTCAAATTGACATTTCATCCTGATTGGTTAATTACCATTTTTCTGTTTCAGCGGCAAAAAAGATCCTGAATAATGTAGCTGCAGCTGGATTGTCTTTACATAAATCCCAAGTCGTCTAATTTCTGTGTTTTCTCACCCTCTATTTATGTTTAACTTAAAAGCTACAACAAAAATAGTTCCCTTTGGCTCACAGGGCCTAAACCTTACTTTAAAATCTGTAAAAACTAGCAATCCTGCTCTGTTTTGGTTCTCCCAGGGCTCAGAAAGCTTGACCACGTCTGAGCAGATGGGACAATCGGAAGGAGAGCAGCACTTTTTCTCCAGAGGTTCTCTCCATCTCAGTGGCAGCTTTACACCCCAACAGGACATTTGCTGACTTCTAGGTTGGAAGGATGTGAGACAGACTGAAAAGTACAATCTTAGCTGGAGCATTAAAATGATCAGTCTGTGATTTGGGAACATAATTCTATCGCTGACTATCAATACCAAAGGTATTTTAAAATAAGTAACATTTCCAGTAACCGAAGCCTTCACATACAGAAAATTTCAATTCATCTTAGATTTTAATCACAAGTACCCCTGCCTGACTCCTGGCATTCTGTATTTATTGAGTCTACTCTGGACTAGGTATATGCTAGATTCTGGAGCTACATGGAGAACAAAACCAGACTGTGGTCCCTGGGGGAAAATCAACATTAATTAAGTAATCAGATAAATGGGGACTTCCCTGGCAGACCAGTGGTTAAGACTTCATCTTCCAATGCAGGGGGTGTAGGTTTGATTCCTGGTTGGGGAGCTAAGATTCCACATGCCTTGCGGCCAAAAACCAAAACATAAAACAGAAGCAATATTGGAAAAAAATTCAATAAAGACTTTAAAAATAGTCCACATCAAAAAAAAATCTTAAAAAAAAATAATCAGATAAATGTAGAAATCACAAATATAATAAAAGCTACAAAGGAGAGATAGATACTTGGGGCTATGAGATCCTTTGATAAAGTATCTGACCTAGTCAAGGAGGTCTTGAAACAAAGTTGGGCTGATCTGAAGGATAAGCAGTAGCTGACAAGACAATAAGGGGAAAGAAGTGCATTCCAGGAAGAGGAAACAGCATGTGCAAAGGACCTATAATGCAAGGGAGCATGGTGAACACAAAGAATACAACAATATTTTTTATAAAACCAACATACCTAGAGAAAAAGAGTGAGCAAGGTGGAAGATAAGACCTTGCAGGCCATGTTTAGGGGCAGCAGACAGAGATGAAAATAAGAATATCTTTACAGGGGGGGACTTGCAAGATGGTGGAGGACAAAGACGTGGAGATCACGTTCCTTCACACAAATACATCAAAAATACATCTACATGTGTAACAACTCCTACAGAACACCTACTGAACGCTGGCAGAAGACCTCAGACTTCCCAAAGGCAACAAAATCCCCGTGTACCTGGGTAGGGCAAAAGAGAAAAGAAAAAACAGAGACAAAAGAAGAGGGATGGGACCTGCACTTCTGGGAGGGAGCTATAAAAGAGGAAAAGTTCCCACACACTAGGAAGCCCCTTCGCGGGCGGAGATGGGGGTGGGTCAGGGGGAAGCTGTGGAGCCACAGAGGAGAGCACAGCAACTGGGGTGCAGAAGGCAAAGTGGAGAGATTCCCGCACAGAGGATGGGTGCCGGCCAGCACTCACCAGCCTGAGAGGGCTGTCTGGTCACCCCCCGGGGTGGGTGGGGCCTGGGAGCTGAGGCTCAGGCTTCAGAGGTCAGATCCCAGGGAGAGGACTGGGGATGGCTGTGTGAAGACAGCCTGAGGGGGTCAGTGTGTCACAGCTAGCCAGAAGGGAGTCCAGGAAAAAGTCTGGACCTGCCGGAGAGAAAAGAGACCATTGTTTTGGGGTGCCCGAGGAGAGGGGATTCCTTCCCCGTGTGCCCATAGAAGGCAGAGCACCGCCTCAGCGAGCTCCAGAGATGCGTGCGAGCTGCAGCTATCAACTCGGACCCCAGAGATGGGCATGAAATGCTAACGCTGCCGCTGCCGCCAAGAATCCTGTGTGTAAGTGCAGGTCACTACCTACACCACGCCACACCCCCCGGGAGCTTGTGCAGCCCACCACTGCCAGGGTGCCGAGATCCAGGGACAACTTCCTGGGAGAACACACAGCGCACCTCAGGTTGTTGCAACATCACGCTGGCCTCTGCCGCCGCAGGCTTACCTCACATTCCAATTATGGCTAGGCACCCCTCCCTCTACCTGGCCTGAGCAAGAGTGCCCTAATCAGCCGGCTTTAACCCCGTCCTGTCAGGGCAGGGAACAGATGCCTGAGGGCGACCCACACACAGAGGTGAGGCCAAAACCAAAGCTGAACCCCAGGAGCTGCGCGAACAAAGGAGAGAAAGGGAAATTTCTCCCTGCAGCCTTAGGAGTAGCAGATTAAATCCTCACCATCAACTTGATGTACACTGCATCTGTGGGATACCTGAATAGACAACGAATCATCCCAAAATGGAGGTGATTGAATTTGGGAGCAACTGTAGACTTGGGGTTTGCTGTCTGTGACTGCTTAGTTTCTGATTTTTATGTTTATCTTAGTTTAGTTTTTAGAACTTCTTATCATTGGTGGATTTGTTTATTGGTTTGGTTGCTCTCTTCTTTTTTTAAAAAATGATTATTATTTTTTATTTTAATGATTTTTATTTTAATTTTTTAATTTTTATTTTATTTATTTATTTTTGGCTGTGTTGGGTCTTCATTGCTGCACGTGAGCTTTCTCTAGTTGCGTCAAGTGGGGGCTACTCTTCGGTGCGGTGTGTGGGCTTCTCATTACGGTGGCTTCTCTTGCTGCAGAGCATGGGCTCTAGGCATGTGGGCTTCCGTAGTTGTGATTCGCAGGCTCTAGAGCACAGGCTCAGTAGTTGTGGTGCACAGGCTTAGCTGCTCCGTGGCATGTGGGATCTTCCTGGACCAGGGATGGAAACTGGGTGCCCTGCATTGGCAGATAGATTATTTTCCACTGAGCCACCACAGAAGCCTTATTTTTTTCTTAATTTATTTTTTTATTTTCTCCCTTTTCTTCTGAGCCATGTGTCTAACAGGGTCTTGGTGCTCCGGACTATGATCGAGTCTGAGCCTCCGAGGTGGGGAGAGCCGAGTTCAGGAAACTGGACATCCAGAGACCTCTGGGACCTACATAATATCAGTCAGCGAGAGCTCTCCCAGAGATCTCTGTCTCAACGCTAAGACCCAGATTGACCCAATGGCCAGCAAGCTCCATTGCTGGCTGCCCTATTCAAAACAACTAGCAAGACAGGAACACAATCCCACCCATTAGCAGAGAGACTGCCTAAAATCATACTAAGTTCACAGACACCCAAAAACACACCACTGGACAGAGCCCTGCCATTCAGAAAGACAAAATCCAGCCCCACCCACCACAACACAGGCACCAGTCCCCTCAACCAGGAAGCCTACAAAAGCCACTGAACCAACCTCACCCACTGTGGACAGACACCAAAAACAACAGGAACTATGAACCTGCAGCCTGCAAAAAGGAGACCCAAAACACAGTAAGTTAAGCAACATGAAAAGACAGAGAAATACCCAGCAGATGAAGGAGCAAGGTAAAAACCCACCAGACCAAACAAATAGAGAGGAAATAGGCAGTCTACCTAAAAAAGAATTCAGAGTAATGATAGTAAAGATGATCCAAACTCTTGGAAATAGAATGGAGAAAATACAAGAAATGTTTAACAAGGACCTAGAAGAACTAAAGAGCAAACAAACAATGATGAAGTACACAATAAATGAAATTAAAATTCTCTAAAAGGAATCAATAGCAGAATAACTGAGGCAGAAGAACAGATAAGTGACCTGGAAAACAAAATAGTGGAAATAACTACTGAAGAGCAGAATACAGTAAAAAGAATGAAAAGAACTGAGGAGAGTCTCAGAGACCTCTGGGACAACATTAAATGCACCAATATTCGAATTATAGGGGTCTCAGAAGTAGAAAAGAAAAAGAAAGGGACTGAGAAAATATTTAAAGAGATTATAGTTGAAAACTTCCCCAATATGGGAAAGGAAATACTCAATCAACTCCAGGAAGCACAGACAGCCCCATACAGGATAAATCCAAGGAGAAACATGCCAAGACACATACTAATCAAACGATCAAAAATTAACTACAAAGAAAAAATATTAAAAGCAGCAAGGGAAAAACAACAAATAACATACAAGGGAATCCCCTTAAGGTTAAGAGTTGATCATTTAGCAGAAACTCTGCAAGCCAGAAGGGAGGGGAAGATATATGTAAAGTGATGAAACAGAAACATCTACAACCAAGATTACTCTAACCAGCAAGGATCTCATTCAAAACCGATGGAGAAATTAAAACCTTTACAGACAAGCAAAAGCTAAGAGAATTCAGCACCACCAAACTAGCTTTACAACAAATACTAAAGGAATTTCTCTAGGCAGGAAACACAAGAGAAGGAAAAGACCTACAATAACAAACCCAAAACAATTAAGAAAATGGTATTAGGAACATACATATCGATAATTACCTTAAATGTCAATGGATTAAATGCTCCAACAAAAAGACATAGACCGGCTGAATGGATACAAAAACAAGACCCATATAAATGGATCTCTCTACAAAAGACCCACTTCAGACTCAGGGACACATACAGACTGAAAATGAGGGGATGGAAAAAGATATTCCATGCAAATGGAAATCAAAAGAAAGCTGGAATAGCAATTCTCATATCAGACAAAAAGGACTTTAAAATAACAACTATTACAAGAGACAAAGAAGAACACTACATTATGATCAAGGGATCGATCCAAGAAGAAGATGTAACAATTGTAAATATTTACGCACCCAAAATAGAAGCACCTAAATATATAAGGCAAATGCTAACACCCATAAAAGGGAAAATCGACAGTAACACAATCATACTAGAGGACTTTAATGTCCCACTTTCACCAATGCACAGATCATCCAAAATAAAATAAATAAGGAAACACAAGCCTTAAATGGCACATTAGACAACATGTACTTAATTGATATTTATAGAACATTCCATCCAAAAACAACAGAATATACTTTCTTCTCAAGTGCTTTTGGAACATTCTCCAGGATAGATCATATCTTGGGTCACAAATCAAGCCTTGGTAAATTTAAGAAAATTGAAATTGTATCAAGTATCTTTTCGGACCACAATGCTATGAAACTAGATATCAATTAAAGGAAACAATGTATAAAAAATACAAAAACATGGAGGCGAAACAATAGACTATTAAATAACCAAGAGATCACTGAAGAAATCAAAGAGGAACTCAAAAAATACCTAGAAAAAATTAACAAGGAAAACACGATGACCCAACACCTATGGGATGCAGCAAAAGCAGTTCTAAGAGGGACGTTTATAGCAATACAATCCTACCTCAAGAAACAAGAAAAATCTCAACTAAACAACCTAACCTTACACTTAAAGCAATTAGAGAAACAGGAACCAAAAAAATCCCAAAGTTAGCAGAAGTAAAGAGATCATAAAGATCAGATGAGAAATAAATGAAAAAGAAATACAGGAAATGATAGCAAAGATCAATAAAACTGAAAGCTGCTGGTTCTTTGAGAAGGTAAACAAACTTGATAAACCATTAGCCAGATTCATCAAGAAAAAAAGGGAGAAGATTCAGATCAACAGAATTAGAAATGAAAAAGGAGAAGTAACAACTGACACTGCAGAAATACAAAGGATCATGAGAGATTACTACAAGCAACTATTTGCCAACAAAATGGAAAACCTGGAAGAAATGGACAAATTCTTAGAAAGGTACAACCTTCCGAGACTGAACCAGGAAGAAATAGAAAACATAAACAGACCGATCACAAGCACTGAAATTGAAACTGTGATTAAAATTCTTTCAACAAACAGATGCCCAGGACCAGATGGCTTCACAGGTGAATTCTCTCAAGCATTTAGAGAAGAGCTAACATGCATCCTTCTCAAACTCTTCCAAAATATAGCAGAGGGAGGAACACTCCCAAACTCTTTCTACGAGACCACCATCACCCTGATACCAAAACCAGACAAAGATGCCACAAAAAAAGAACACTACATGTTGATATCACTGATGAACATAGATGCAAAAATCCTCAACAAAATACTAGCAAACAGTATCTAACAGCACATTAAAAGGATCATACACCACAATCAAGTGGAGTTTATCCCAGTAATGCAAAGATTCTTCAATATACGCAAATCAATCAGTGCGATGCACCATATTAACAAATTGAAGGACAAAAATCATATGATCATCTCAATAGATGCAGAAAAAGATTTTGACAAAATTCAACACCAATTTATGATAAAAACTCTCTGGAAGCAGGCACAGAGGGAACCTACCTCAATATAATAAAGGTCATATATGAAAAACCCACAGCCAACATCATTCTCAATGGTGAAAAACTGAAACCATTTCCACTAAGGTCAGGAACAAGCCAAGGTTGCCCACTCTCACCACAATTATTCAACATAATTTTGGAAGTTTTAGCCACAGCAATGAGGAAGAAAAAGAAATAAAAGGAATCCAAATTGGAAGAGAAGAAGTAAAACTGTCACTGTCTGCAGATAACATGAGACTATACATAGAGAATCGTAAAAGTGCTACCAGAAAACTACTAGAGCAAATCAATGAATTTGGTAAAGTAGCAGGGTATAAAATTAATGCACAGAAATCTCTTGCATTCCTATACACTAATGATGAAAAATCTGAAAGAGAAATTAAGGAAATACTCCCATTTACCACTGCAACAAAATGAATAAAATACCTAGGAATAAATCTACCAAAGGAGACAATAGACCAACAGAAAACTATTAGACACTGATGAAAGAAATTAAATATAATACAAACCATTGGAGAAATATACCATGTTCTTGGATTTGAAAAATCAACATTGTGAAAATGACTATACTACCCAAAGCAATCTACAGAGTCAATGTAATTCCTATCAAACTACCAATGGCATTTTTCACACAACTAGAACAAAAAAATTTCACAGTTTGTATGGAAACACAAAAGACCCTGAATAGTCAAAGCAATCTTGAGAAAGAAAATGGAGCTGGAGGAATCAGGCTCCCAGACTTCAGACTATACTACAAAGCTACAGTAATGAAGACAGTATGGTACTGGCACAAAAACAGAAATATAGATCAATGGAACAAGATAGAAAGCCCAGAGATAAACCCATGCACCTATGGTGAACTAATCTATGACAAAGGAGGCAAGGATATACAGTGGAGAAAAGACAGTCTCTTCAATAAGTGGTGCTGGGCAAACTGGACACCTACATGTAAAAGAATGAAATTAGAACACTCCTTAACACCATACACAAAAATAAACTCAAAATGGATTAAAGACCTAAATGTAAGGCCAGACACTATAAAACTCTTAGAGGAAAACACAGGCAGATCACTCTATGACATCAATCACAGCAAGATCCTTTTTGACTCACCTCCTAGAGAAATGGAAATAAAAACAAAACAAAAATAAACAAATGGGACTTAATGAAACTTAAAAGCTTTTGCACAGCAAAGGAAACCATAAACAAGACAAAAAGACAACGCTCAGAATGGAAGAAAATATTTGCAAATGAAGCAACTGATACAGGATTTATCTCCAAAATTTACAAGCAGCTCACACAGCTCAATATCAAAAAAACAAAGAACCCGGGCTTCCCTGGTGGTGCAGTGGTTGAGAGTCCGCCTGACGATGCAGGGGACACGGGTTCGTGCCCCAGTCCGGGAAGATCCCACATGCCGTGGAGTTGCTGGGCCCGTGAGCCATGGCCACTGAGCCTGCATGTCCAGAGCCTGTGCTCTGCAATGGGAGAGGCCACAGCAGTGAGAGGCCCGTGTACCGCAAAAAACAAACAAACAAACAAAAACCAAAGAACCCAATCCAAAAATGGGCGAGAGACCTAAATAGACGTTTCTGCAAGGAAGATTATACAGATTGCCAACAAACACATGAAAGGATGCTCAACATCACTAACCAAAACACAAAGAGGTATCACCTCACACTGGTCAGAATGGCCATCATCAAAAAATCGACAAATAGTAAATGCTGGAGAGGGTGTGGAGAAAAGGGAACCCTCTTGCATTGTTGGTGGGAATGTACATTGATGCAGCCACTATGGAGAACAGTATGGAGGTTCCTTAAAAAAGTAAAAATAGAACTACCATATGACCCAGCAATCCCACTACTGGGAAATCCTACTACCCTGAGAAAACCATAATTCAAAAAGAGACACGTACCACAGTGTTCATTGCAGCACTATTTACAATAGCCAGGACATGGAAGCAACCTAAATGTCCATCGACAGATGAATGGATAAAGAAGATGTGGCACATATATACAATGGAATATTACTCAGCCATAAAAGGAAACGAAATTGAGCTATTTGTAGAGAGGTGGATGGACCTAGAGTCTGTCATACAGAGTGATGTAAGTCAGAAACAGAAAAACAAATACCGTATGCTAACACGTATATATGGAATGTAAAAAAAAAAGTAAAAATGGTTCTGATGATCCTAGGGTCAGGACAGGAATAAAGACACAGATGTAGAGAATGGACTTGAGGACACGAGGAGGGGGAAGGGTAAGCTGGGACGAAGTGAGAGAGTGGCATGGACATATATACACTACCAAATGTAAAATAGATAGCCAGTAGGAAGCAGCCACATAGCACAGGGAGATAAGCTCAGTGCTTTGTGACCACCTAGAGGGGTGGGATAGGGAGGGTGGGAGGGAGACGCAAGTGGGAGGGAATATGGGGATATATGTATACATATAGTTGATTCACTTTGTTATACAGCAGAAACTAACACAACATTGTAAAGCAATTATACTCCAATAAAGATGTTTAAAAAAAGAAGAAGAATATCTTTACAGGCCCACGTTGAGATCTTCTGCAGGAGGTGACAAGTAATTTATGCATCGGAAAGATCACTCTGGCCACACTGTGGAGAAATATCCAGGTCGGTGTATGAGCTGGGGGCTCTTGCATGCGGCAGCCTGAGTAGCCAGGGTGAGACGTGTACCTGGGGAACTCCTCCTTAGTCTGCCACCAACCACCCCACCCTGCAGTACGGTCATGCATGTTGCCGTGCTCTTGACTTGTAGACATTCATCCTCTCTCCCGCACTCTGGTGCCTAAACAATCGTCTTAAAACACAACTCTGACTCTGTAATTTCCCGTTGATGTCTACATGCCCTCATAGCACAGTCTCAGTATACGCTGGCACTGAAGGCCTAATAACATGATCTCAAGCTACTTTTCAGGTCGCATCTGTACTTGCCATCAGTCCAAAGCCCTACTCTATCCAAAGTGGTAGTTTACTTACCTCCCTGTTTTTGTTTGTGTCCTTCAACCGCCTTGGGATACCCTTTGCCTCCTGCTGTCCTGCTTTTCTTTATGCTTTGTGTTCATGCCTGAATTAACCTCCCACCTCTGTCCTTACTTTCTAAATTCTGCCCATCCTTCCCCATCCAGCTTAAATATCTTCCTTGTTTTCTATTAAGAATTCCTAAACCACTGCAGTCTAATACAGATCTTTCAACTTTTGTCCACATGCATTTCTTATTATCTGGCAATTAATATATCTTGTTTCACTATGTGAAAATTTTATTTATTAATAGTATTTTGTTTAGCATTCCATATGTATATGTTTTATCTCTTCACCTAGTTAATAAAGTGTTGGTGGTAAGGACCATGTCCTATATTTGTTTGGGCTTTACTCAGCACCTGCACAATGCTTTGAACATTGGTAGGTCTTCAGTGAATAAGCATTGCTTAAAATTTGCTCTCAGATATACTTTACTTTTACCCATGTCAGCAGGGAAGGATTTTGGAGCTCTCCACATAATCTATTTAATCAGATTTGCCAAATTCATATAACAGATGTGGCAAAATTTCCAAAGTAATATCAACCCTGAATCAAAAATAACTTGTTTCACCAATGAAGAAAAAAGAGGTTTTAGAGTGACAAATAACCTGAATTCAAGTCCTGGCTCAATTACTTATATCCTAGGAGATTCTAACCCCATTCCTCATTCTCTAAGATTCTATGTCTTCATCTGAAAGGTGGGGATAATCACAACCACCCAGCCAGATATGATACAAGTCTAAGTAAGCACTTAGAAAACTGTCTGGTCACTAGTATTAGTCCTTCCTTTAGTCTCATTTTGTGACTGCATTGACTTCTCAAGTCTATCATCTTTTCATTCTTTTTTCTCTCCTTTCTTCTTTCTCTCTCTTTCTTTATTTGATGAACACCTAACAATAAGACTTTGGAAATCACAATTGGAAAAATACAACCACTATTGACCACATTTTCAATATACTGGTTACGTTATTGAATGTAAACAGGAAGGGTAAGAACTTCTACCAAATTCCCTTTTCTATTGTCCAGTAAGCAAACATTTCTGTACTAAGCCATTAATCCCCCTATTGTATTCTCTTCCCTACATTCTAACTGAGCAAGATTAGAAATCAAGAGAAAAAAACAGCTGAGAGATTAGGAGATACTGACAATTCAAGCTCACAAAAGGCTCTGAATTCCCAAGAAACAAGAAAGGTTGGCCTTTCTCATTAAAATCTTTCTGAATCAGTACAAAGTCTTAAGCCATCACATAATGTTTATCTGTAACCTCTGTACACTCGAGGTATGGTAAAACAATCAAAACAAGATTGGTTCCATTTGATATTAGCTTCTGTAAATGTCTCAACAATGACTATTCACTTAAGAAAAGGAGGTATACAGTGCATGCAAGGTATATCAGGTGATGTAAGAAACAGAAAGAAAGAAAGCCAGACAGTTCCAATTGTCAATATCTATTTACCAATTCTTACATGTACAATATTTATTTAATGTCACATGAAAACAAGCAAACACTGCTATGTGGCTAGTTACGAAGATCCTAGGACACAGTCCACTCTGGCTGCTGCATTTCTCAATTTATTTTTAATAAGACATACTAATTTTTATGTATCACTGGCATACAGCCATATATAATACTTTCCCTTATTAAAATAATTCCCCTATATAGAAGTATAGGAATGAAATAAATGTGTATTTCCAACCCAAAGAGATATATGTTTAACTAACTTATGTGACTCTGACCTGGAGGCATATTAAAAAAATAAAACCCTCAACGTTTTAGCAAAATCTACCCCACTTTGAAAAGATACATGTGAAATTCCCCTGAACCTATTAGAGTCTTTCATTATTATTGTTATTTTAAAGAATTCTCTTCTCTAGTTTCATTAAACTTCTGACATGAAAAAGTAAGTGTTTTCTACAGATGGAAGTGGTCTGGGCAGGACTTAAGAAGCTGACTAACAGTGGCTTAGCTAGCTCCAAAGTGATTCCTATTAGAATGAAAAATAAATAGAGTAAGTGCCAAACTCAAAACTATTCTCTTACAGAGATAAACTGCCAGTGCACTACAGAAAGCTAGAACAGCTCTCCGGGGAATGCTGCGGATTTGGGCAAAAGAACAATGCAACTGTTTCTGTAAGTCAAGTGGAAGAAATACTTGGGAGAAGAGAGTAGTTGGGAGAATTATGGAATGGGCCAAAGGGCTGCTAGGGGGTGGAGCTAACATATAGCCCCCATTTAGTCCACTGACTCACTGGGTCAGTTCTGAAAAGGAAACGAAGAAACCTCATGATGAATATGAACCCCATTTGTAACAGGGATCCCAGTTATGTTTTTTAAAATCTTTGGCAATATACCAACTATCACCTAGTCTTTAGGATTAATAACATCTTTCAATGCTTCAAGAAAACTGAGTTTCTTAAACATGACTAATAATTTATACATCCTGCTTTCGCAAAACCTGTATGATATAATGATTAACTTGGGTGTTCCTAACTTCTTCAACAACACTGAAAATTATTCCTGAAGAACTGCAGGATACAGATGGAGACATGATTTATTCCTCTTTTCCTTAAATATAAAAAGGCTGAAACTGACTTCAAAAGGGTTGTCTGAAAATTGTAATTATGCTTTAGCAAAGGACTCCAATAAATCAAAATGGCTATATATTCTGAACAAAACTCCAGAAAGAAAACTTGTGACCCACTCCAGAGAAATCTGAGCAACTCCCTCAATCCTTAGAGTACAAAGAAGTCTCAGCTTGAATTTACAACCTGGTACTAAACTTGGGTATAATTTAAGAAAAAAAGGATTGCATGTTCTGTCTCCGTTTTAACTCCAATACGCTTGGTATGAAAGTCTCTCCATTTGGGAAAGGCTAGTATGGAATCCACTCAGACAGAGGGCAGAAGCTGACCAGCAATGAGAATGTGAGTCCTTAGGAGATGAGCAGATGAGGACTTCACTTTTAGAAACGATTGTACACCTAGATATGAAGGCAGAAAGTGGATTATCAATTAGGAAAAGCATGGACTGAGCCCAAATGCATTTGTATAGAAAGATTTAAAACTATTTGTAAGAACTAAAGAGTGAGCAGGCAAAGGTAGGAAAAAAAACCCTAAATAATATAAAACTATAATAAGTTGCATGCTATGGACAAAACAAAGGAACACAAGATGGCAAGGAGGAGGAAATGTCCCAAAGAGGTAGAAACAAGGGTCAAACCCAGTATGCTTGTGTTCCTGAATCATGTTAAAAGACACCTTATCTTTTAAATTTTCCCCAAAGGGAGACTCAGTCAATAACATGTAAAAACCTGAAACCTGAGCTACTCTTCTATGAATATTTATTGAAGCAATAACTATTTTAGGAATTCTACATATGTGACAATGAGCCACATGCTTATCTTATTTTCCCATTATACAAGATGAAATTGTGAGCCAAATATTTACTGCACCCTTACCATGAACTTGTTGGTTTTGTTTTGTTTTTTTAATGCTATTTAAAGCATGAAACTTTACATTTTGAAAATTCAATTAAAGGGGCTCATTGAATATTTATTGCCTGTCACCAGCCCAAGACTGAGCAGATAAAATGGGAGCACATCTTCAGGTGGGCAGGACCTTATCACCAGCCCTAAGCACAGGCTATGTTTTTCTGTTGATTGTGGGGTCCATTTTTGACAAGTAAATATAACCGAAGCCTCTGGTTTGGTCATTCAAGGTCTTTTTTACTTCCTCGTTCTCAGAGGTATTCAAGGGAGTTTGCCTCATCAAATTGAGTGAATTGTCTTCTGACTGCTGCTGTCCCTAGATTTGTCCTAGTTTTTCTCATTAGATTCAATATCACTCAGTTGAGTAAAGAACTATTTCTGTGTTTGGCATGAAGAAATATATAAATTAAAATATATATAGCTGATCAATTAGGAAATACGTTTGAAAACATGAATTAATATTCTTATTTAAAAAGATTAATTTTAGACCATAACGTATTTATAAATATGTGGAAACTCCACATCTACCCAACATCAGAAAAAGAGGTGTTAAACTCGAGCGAACTTTCCAGAAAAATGGATTCTACAAATTAAAGGTCAAAATTTGCAATTGTTAGAATGACTTTACAGCAACATAATCCTGAAAGATATTACACTTATTTCTGTTTAAGCAATCAGAGTGCAACGTATATAGGCTAACCTTTTCCTAATAACTGATTCAACATGGTATCATGGTATGTTTTTTTGGTTTTTTGGCTACTTCCTTTGGTAGTCAAACATCAGCTGTCACCTCCGGCTGCAGCCAGTCACCCTTTACTAGCAATATCCTTCTCCCTATTTATTGCTTCTAATTTGTGGTAGATTGAGAAATCTGGTACCAAGCCTATTAAATTTGAATCTAAATACATATAAACTGGATCAGAACAGTAGCCTGAGGCAACCTCTATGAAGTATAGTCTGGGAGTTTTGTGCACGATGTCTGCTTGTAAATACTCTCTTTACTTCGTGTATGAGTGTGTGTGTGTATCAGAGAGAGAGAGAGAGACAGAGACAGAAAGAGACAGAGAGAGCAAGAGGGAGAGAAAAATGGAATGTGAGTGTGTGTGACAGCATGTATGAAAGTGAATCCTAGAAGCCTGTGTAAGAGACTTTGCTCAAGCCACAGACCTCATGCTTCTCTCTAGGGATGTCTTTTAGAACCAAAATAACTCTAAAGCTGGAACTTATTTCATAAAAGTATTTTACAGGTTTTTTCCTTTCCAATATTTTGATCCATATCCCCCAAATTAGCCCTTTCTCTTAAAGATGCAGAACCCAGGAATACATTTTTGACGGCAAAAATACATTTTTAGTGTTATCGCAAGTAGAGGGAAGTATTAAAACTGCTTTGAGGAGCTACATTTCTAACCCTCGCTTAAGATTGAGGCAGGAGGACTTCCCTGGTGGCACAGTGGTTAAGAATCCGCCTGCCAATGCAGGGGACACGGGTTCAAGCCCTGGTCCGGGAAGATCCCACATGCCGCAGAGCAACTAAACCCATGCGCCACAACTACTGAGCCTGCACTCTAGAGCCCGCGAGCCACAACTATTCAGCCCATGTTCCACAACTACTGAAGCCCGCATGCCTAGAGCCCATGCTCCACAACAAGAGAAGCCACCGCAATGAGAAGCCTGCGTGCTGCAACAAAGAGTAGCACCTGCTCGCTGCAACTAGAGAAAACCTGCATGCAGCAACGAAGACCCAATACAGCCAAAAATAAATAAATACATTTTAAAAAGAAGAAAAGATTGGCACAGGCATCTGCCTTTGTCGGTGTCAATGGTGGATTTGCATGCCACCAAGGTGGCCTTGATTTTTTTTTTTTTTTTTTTTGCGCTACGCGGGCCTCTCACTGTTGTGGCCTCTCCCGTTGCGGAGCACAGGCTCCGGATGCGCAGGCTCAGCGGCCATGGCTCACGGGCCCAGCCGCTCCACGGCATATGGGATCCTCCCGGACCGGGGCACGAACCCGTATCCCCTGCATCGGCAGGCGGACTCTCAACCACTGCGCCACCAGGGAGGCCCAAATGGCCTTGATTTTTAAAGTTGAAGTTGTGGCCCTAATACAAAGTAAAAGCAGACTGCCCATGGGACCCCCACAGGCCAGACAATAGTGCAAACATGTCTGTTTCTCAGACAAGGCGGATGATCACTAGATGAGGAATGGCCATCATAAACTGTTCTGCACAAAGTCCTGAACTATAAGTTAGATAACAATAGGTATTACTGTGACATATATAACTAATTAGCAATGGGCTCACAGGCCATCTCCTAAATATCTGCTTCCATCTTCTTATTTATAAAATACAGATAATAGCAAATAGAGAGTTGTCAGGAGTCAGCAAATATAGTCCCTAGGCCACATTTGCTTGGCACCTGCTTTTGTAAATAAAGTTTTATTGGAACACAGACACACCCATTCATTCACATTGTCTTTGGCTTCTTTCATACTATAATGGCAGAGTTGAGTAGTTACAACAGAAACTGTATGGTCCATCAAGCTAAATATACTTACTATCTGGTCCTTTATAGGAAAATTTGCCTACCCCTAGTATTCAACACAGTACAAGGCTGTCAGGAAGAATAAATGCATAATAAACATGAAAATGATTGAAATGCTATTACTAGCTAATACTGATAGTACTTACTTACTCAGTTTCAGGTACTGTGGTAACTGTTGGACATGTTGTCTCAGTTAATCCTGAGAACAATCCTACTTTGTTTATTTTATGCATGAGGAAACAAACTCAGAGCTCAGTAATTTCCTAAGGTCAGCATCGAAAGCTACAACAAAAATTAAAAATCAAGACAGCATTGATTTTTGTTTTCCAGGGAGTCAGGACAAAGTGATACATCTTCTCTACCTTAGAGAAACACAGTCCCAGACTTTATACCTTCAGAAAGAAAACTGAGTCTGGTCTGTGGAAATGTTAAGATGTGATACCTGTGGAAAAAAATTAAGAACTCTCTTTAAATTGTTTCATATTTAGAACCAGAATGACTTAGTTCAATTCAGCAGACCTCAGTGAAATCACTGGAGCCATCATTTTGGGTCTCCTGGACCAGGGTCTGCTTGGTGTCCTCTCTGTGCTCTTCCTTGAAACCCCTGGACTCCACAAAGGTCAGGAAGGAGCTGCCTTCCCCCCCGGCCCGCACCTCCATCTTTTAGGAGATGATTGGAACTGTGCTTGATTCTACGACACCACACGTTTCAAACAGAGACGCGTAGACAAATTTATAATATCTTGTATCCTATGCCTTCACTCCTGCAACCCTATCCATCTGATCATTACAGAGAAAAGGGAGGATAAAAATGAAAGAGGAAAAGGAAGAAAATTAGTGCCTTTGGCCTAAATCTTAGCTGCTAGATTTCTGCAGCCTATTTTATGAACTCTATACTCAAGATATCATTTATTTATTCACCTTATTTGAGGCAAACAGCTTTTCCACAGCAGTACCAAATAAGTTAAAACTAGAATGAGGGCTGAATTGAAAGAGGACCCTTTGAGCAATTGTGCCCCATAGTCTCTGTGCTGCTTACTTTCTGCCAGCAAGCAGAGAGAATCTGTGATGAACCTTAGAGACCACTGGAGGGACGATGATAAAGTCAATTCATGAGGAATAAAGGCGAGCAAAAGGAGAGGTCTCCTCTGCCCAACCAGGTTGTGCACAGTTTGAAAAGAACTGGATCTGAGAAACAAGCTTTTTGGAATATATTTTACAAAACCAATACTCACTAAGCAGGTTCAAACAAATGATAAATAGAATGTTACACTGTTTGAGGGAGAAAAAAAATGTTTCCTCAATTTTTAAACTCAAGGAATAAGTAAATACTCTTAGCTACTAAAGATTTCGGAGGTGAGAGGCCCTGATTTCACAAAGAAAGTAAAGACTGTAGTCAAAGCATTAAGTTGAAAGTAAACATTCATTTGCTAAACAAAACAGTAAGCTGTCAGTTTCACTCATTTGAATTCTTCTCCCAATTTTTTAACCATATGAGGTATTTAATGGCAATAAAAGAGAGAATTTTTAAGAGTCACTTAATTTAAAATTTTTATTTCAATCAGGCTGACTCTGGAAAGAAAGAAATGAAGGAAGGAAAGAAGGGAGGGAGGAAAAGGAGGGAGGGAGGGAGAGAGAAAATATAGACTCCATCTCATGGGGAAAGGTGGTAAAAATATTTGAAGCAAAACATTTAGAATCATTAATGTTTTGAGTTTGGTCGCTTATTATTAACTTCATATAACCCTGATAATAACTTTAAAACAAAGCTATGGATAAATTTAGAATTAAAAGCATTAGATAAAAATTTTTTAAAATTCTAATTACTACTTCCCAGCACATTTTTATTCCCAGTCATTTCCGCTGAGAGTATTTCTTTTTATCACCCCTGTAACAAAAGGAACGGCCTAGTCTATAACCTTCTGACTGTCAGGCCCACAGGTGACTGTGATCACCAAGAGCCACAAGCCTAATGGGAAGTTAATTAAAAGGCAAAGAAATCCAAGAAGAGAGAAGAGATGGCTGACATCCATAAATCAGCCCTGGCGGGGTATGAGCCTCTTAAGACAACATTATTCACTCAATGAAAACTTACTACTTGCATATATTCTGCATTAGTTCCATACCAGGCGCTCAGGTACACTGAAAATAAAAACAACAGCAACATGCAAAAGAGCTCCTGACTTTCGGCAGTTCATCTTATGATTGGGAGGAGGGATGCAAAAGGTAAGAGCCTGAATAATCACACAGAGCCTTGCACTAATTGGTTCAAAAGGCAAATGCCATAAGGGTCCAGGTCAGCTCTGTGAGCATGAGCCCAGGCAGGTCAGGAAGAACCTTTGAAGCCTGTGGAATTGGGCTAGAGGTAGAAGAACAGGCAGGACTTGAATCAGTGAATTTCTTTGTTTGGGTTTCCCCAGAAAGAAGACCCTGAGACAAGGAGCTCAGATGACAATGGTCAGGGGCAGAGAATGAGACAGGAAAGGGACAGTAAATAGTGCTGTTATCAAGCCAGCAAGCACTGGGGGTGGCTGGAGGCTGAGGGCCCTTGAGAAATCCGAGGGTCAGAGTGGCCCTGCCCACGAGTAAAGAGAGCAGGAGTATTCTATACACTAGGGAAAGGGAACAGTTAGCTGAGGGGCCCCTAAGACCAAACGCCTGAATCTCTGGATTAGGAATGGGCACTCCATTCAGGGGCAGCAGGGTGGCAGTCCAGGGGCAATAGACTGAGGCCTGTGGATCATTCAGTTCAAGCCTGAGTGTGGGGGGGTGGGTGGGAGTGCAGTGTTAACTTCAAAGAGTACCTGTCCTGGCTGTAACTCAGGTAGACGGGTGCTGGAAGAAGTCTTAAGCAAAAAAAGTCTACTACAAAAAATTGCTCATCTTCAGGTGAGAAAAATGAGATTCAGAGTGCATTAATGTATGGTTTTACGGCACAAATCTAGGTTAGAGCGCAGCTGGGGAGAAAATCCAGGTCTCCTGCCTCTTGGCTCAGAGTTTTCTTTATTAAAACTCACATAAGCCTAACATTTGTTTGTAGGGACTTCATAAAGTCTGGACATAGATTATCTATTAGCAGTCAAATAGATGATCTATTAGCAGTCAGATGTATTGCTAATCGTCTCATAACCACAGTGAATGTTCTTGCTGGTTCTTTCCTTTAATTCTCAGGCATGGTTCTGAAGCGCCCACTTCCCCATTTGTTGCTGTTCTACACTCATTGCTGGAGTTCACCGCTCAGCCCCTCCCAACCAGCAAGCTCACCTCAGGAGGCACACACATGTGAAGCCATATATACTGACAAATGTTTGCTTCAGTATTGTTTATAATAGAATATTGAAAACAACCTAGTCACCCACTGATTGGAGAATGAACACATAAAATATGGCGTATCTAGAAGACAGAGTTTAATTCAGCAGCTGATAATGAATTACAGCTAGGTAAAGCACTACAGAGAGGTTTCAGAAACCTAATGTTAGGTGAAAAGGCTAAGAAACAGTATGGTCTATACAACGTGAGGACTTATGTATACATTTAAACACACAAAACCACAGTGTGTATGGTTTATAGCTGCAGCTATCCCCCACTTTTCTAAAGGTCACTTTATGTTGCTCTGCTTTTATGAAAGACCTACATTAGTACCTGCTTTCACTAACAAGAATAAATCTGAAGATGATTTTAACTTTTACCAAAAAAAAGGGAATTGCTTCTTCACTTTACACCATTTTGGTTTATGAAAGTTTTCATAGGAATGCTCTATTTTGGGATAGCAGGGAAATCTGTATTTCTATATATGTGGAAGAAATACCAAAACATATTCTAGAAAGTTTTATATCCAGCTCTTAGGAGTTGTCGCTCTTGGGCAAGGAATGGGAAGGAGAAAAGGAAGGAAGAGGATTGAGGAGAAGAACACTGTCAAAAATTACTTATTCTTTTATTTAAAAAACAAAGAGTGGAGGTAAAGAAGCCAAAATGTTAATATTTTTAAGACTCTTGGTAATGCGTGAGTCTTTGTTACTTTTCTCAGTACGTTTCTGAGTTTAAACATTTTTAAGTCAAAAAATGAAGCTTTCTAAATATCATCATCAACTTTCACAAAAAGGGGAAAGAAATCAAAGAGAAACAATGTCAATGAAATTAATTCATATATAAAGCAAATGTTTATGCCTAAGGATGAGATAAAATCTCATTTTCAAGCACAGAGCCATGGAGAAGGACGACCTCGGTTTGAATCCTTGCTCTACTCTTACAAGCTATGGGATCTCACGACCTCGGTTTGAATCCTTGCTCTACTCTTACAAGCTATGGGATCTCAGGCAGGTTATGTAACCTCTCTGTGCCCGATTTTCCTCATGTACAAAACAGGGACATAGAAGACCCTACCACACAAGGTTGTTCTGAAGATAAAAATGAGGTGATATTGCAGAAGTATCTAGAACAGGATCTGCCACACAGGCAGAGCTCAGTGACATACAGAAGTGATCACCTTGTTTCCTTAGGCCAACTTAGACTTTCTTTACAAGGGTATTTCTCCTTTTAGTTAAAATGCCTTTAATACACTGATATGATAATTATAAGAAGAGAAGATTGTACTGGCTGGCTCCCATTGGCAGCACCGAGTCTTGCTTTACCACACAGAATACTAATGAATCGCAACAGCAAAGTTCCCATCCATTCAGTTAACTCATAAGTTAAAACCTTACTATAATGTCATTTACTGTGCAGTGCAATTCAGCACAAGAGATCCCCCTTGGGCCCCAGCTGTAAGGGTTTAATCACTGGATTACCAAGAGGACTTTTCAGTCAAGTGGCATCACCTATGAGGCAAACTTGAAGGACAGTCATCAAAAGGAGTTCAACATCAGTTGTTAGAAGTATGGATGTTTAGGAGTTGACATGGAGAACACACAAGACACTTAAAGGCCTTCAATTTAGGCTAGTCAAGATAGAATGAAAGTAAGGGAAGGTGAATAATCATGTAAGCCATATATTTGAATTATCAGAAAGTCATAGGTGGAAAGTATCTACAAAATATACGTAGATACCGATGACATACAAAAACGCAAAAGGCAGAAGAGAAACCTGAGTGTTCTGTGGGTAAAGAAATCATCATTTGTGTACTTTGTGTTTCGTCCATTGCAAAGGTAAAACTAGTGATTTGTTTTCTACTGATATTTTGTGCCTTTTTTTTAACATCAGTGTTTCAGTACATTTACTGCTCATCTTTTAAACTGCAAGCCTCATGACCACAAGCATTCTCTCATAGAAGGGAAAAAAGATGAGTCAGGGTCTCATATCTTCACCATGCTGCAGAATCTCTTTTTGTTCACTGGAAAGGCCACTCTGAAGCTTGAGACAATGGACTCTAGGCCACCAATGATAAGTTCTTTCTCCAAAGAGGAAGAGGAAAGATTGCTTCGACAAGCAAACTCACTCCCACAGCTCCAGCAGTGCCAGGTTCTGCTCTGAAGGCTAAATGCATATGTTTGGTATGTAGATGATGACTGTGTCAGAGCCCAGATCAGTATGCATCAAAATGTACCAGCATTCACCGAGGGAAATGTAGCTTACTACTGTAAGCAATTTAGTTCTCCTATTTAAATGGATTTTGTACAACATGTGACTAGAATGGCATAAAATCAGTGCACATGTCAAAGGCCCCCTTTCCCCCAAGGTACTAAGCAAAGGTTTTGGCTATCTGGCACATCTATCAGAGAAAAATAAATGGACACATATGGTCTAACTGTAAAAGAACAAGCTTACACGTCTACATCCAAGAATAATTGAATAGCTGCGTGATACTTAGCTTCACAAATGGAACTTTTGTTTTACCTTATGCTATTCAATTATGATCTGAAAGATCTATTATTTAAATTTTTGAAATAATTCTATAAAACTCAGTTTATAATATCATGTAAATTAATGCTATGTGGCACCTGGCTTAAAAATAGGGGTCATAGATGACCCTTACATGAATATAAGATGCTAAAAATGAATTGTCCTCAAATTACAATACATGAGTATATGTTACACACACTAAAAAGTCATGGTTAAATATCATCTCTCAAAGAATACCCATCATGTTCTTTTAATATGAGGAGAAGTTAACCCCAACTTCTAGATTTAAAGTTCTGTGGTGAAACTAGATACTTATGGGAAAGAAATTAGTTTTCTTGTAGGTATGGGGATACATATTATTAGTATACATGTTTAAGAATATTTCTGCACAAATATATTTCAAATTGTGAGACTGATTACTGTAATACAGCAAGATATATATATATAAAACATATTTTTAATATACAAATATATATATATATCTGGTCTTTTTCCCCAGGTTCCTGACACAGAGTTTCTAAAACCCCTGGAATTTCCTGAGTGACAGAGGTGACAGGAGCATCTTTTGTTATTCATAACAAACTGCATTTAACCAAACTCGAGTTTATGCTAGTGAGGTGACCCACAGATGGCTCATGATGGGGGCTGGTTGCCAAAGGAACCATGTAATTAGAGGGTTAGCCTCACCCGCTGGACCTTTGTGGAGGGGACGGGGCTGGAGAAGGGGTTAATCACCAATGGCCAATGACTTAATCAATCATGCCTACATAATGAACCCCTGCACCTTGGAGTTGGGAATGCTTCCAGGTTAACCACATTGGTGCTGGGACAGTGATGTACCCTGATAGGGCGTGGAAGCTCCATGCATTCTGGTATCTCCCCCACTACACTTCTTCCATTTGAGTGTTCCTAAGTTGTATCCTTTATAATAAATGAGCAATAGTAGGTAAACGGTCTCCCTGAGTTCTGTGAGTCATTCTAGCAAATTTTCAAACCTGAGGAAGGTCATAGGAACCCTCAAATTATAGCTGGTCCATGAGAAGTACTAGTGAAAAGCTGGGACTTTTGGCTGGCATTTGAAGTGGGGGCAGTCTTGTGGGGCTGAGCCCTTAATTTGTGGCATCTGACACTAACTCCAGGTACATAGTGTCAGAATTGAATTGAATCGTAGGACATCCAGTTGGCACCAAAAGACTTAGAAAATTGGTGTGACAAAACACACACACACACACACGTGCATAAATTTGGTGTCAGAAAAGTTGTGAGTAAAAGAGTTCAGAAATGGTGTCAGAAGTGGCAGAATTGGGGTTAAGAATTCACGGGCAGAGTAGGAGGATGTGCTCTCATTCCCTCTTGCGAGAACACCAGAATCACAACTAGCTGCTGGACAATCATCAACAGGAAGACACTGGAACTCACCAAAAAAGATACCCCACATCCAAAGACAAAGGAGAAGCCACAATGAGACAGTTGGAGGGGCGCAATTACAGTAAAATCAAATCCCATATCTGCTGGGTGGGTGACTCACAGACTGGAGAACGCTTATACCACAGAAGCCCACCCACTGGAGTGAAGGTTCTGAGCCCCACGTCAGGCTTTCCAACCTGGGGGTCCGGCAACGGGTGGAGGAATTCCTAGAGAATCAGACTTTCAAGCCTAGTGGGAATTGATTGCAGGACTTCAACAGGACTGGGGGAAACAGAGTCTCCACTCTTGGAGGGCACACACAAAGTAGGGTGCACATCAGGACGCAGGGGAAGGAGCAGTGACCCCATAGGAGACTGAACCAGACCTACCTGCTGGTGTTGGAAGGTCTCCTGAAGAGGCAGAGGGTGGCTCTGTTTCACCGTGGGGACAAGGACACTGGCAGCAGAAGTTCTGGGAAGTGCTCCTTGGCGTGAGCCCTCCCAGAGTCTCTCATTAGCCCCACCAAAGAGCCCTGGTAGGCTCCAGTGTTGGGTTGCCTCAGGCCAAACAAACAACAGGGAGGGAACCCAGTCCCACCCATCAATATTCAACTGGATTAAAGTTTTACTGAGCTCTGCCGACCAGAGCAACAGTCAGCTCTACCCACCATCAGTCCCTCCCATCAAGCCTTTTAGATAGCCTCATCCACCAGAGGGCAGACAGCAGAAGCAAGAAGAACTACAATCCTGCAGCTTGTGGAACAAAAACCACATTCACAGAAAGATAGACAAGATGAAAAGGCAGAGGGCTATATACCACATGAGGGAGCAAGATAAAACCCCAGAAAAAAAACTAAATGAAGTGGAGATAGGCAACCTTCCAGAAAAAGAATTCAGAATAATGAGAGTGAAGATGATACAGGATCTCAAACCTCAGGAAAAGAATGGAGGCAAAGATCGAGAAGATGCAAGAAATGTTTAACAAAGACCTAGAAGAATTAAAGAACAAACAGAGATGAATAATATAATAACTGAAATGAAAAATACACTAGAAGGAACCAATAGCAGAATAACTGAGGCAGAAGAATGGATAAGTGACCTGGAAGACAGAATGGTGGAATTCACTGCTGGGGAACAGAATAAAGAAAAAAGAATGAAAAGAAATGAAGACAGCCTAAGAGACCTCTGGGACAACAAGAAACACAACAACATTCGCATTATAGGGGTCCCAGAAGGAGAAGAGAGAGAGAAAGGACCAGAGAAAATATTTGAAGAGATTATAGTCGAAAATTTCCCTAACGTGGGAAAGGAAATAGGCACCCAAGTCCAGGAAGCACAGAGAGTCCCAGACAGGATAAACCCAAGGAGAAACATGCCGAGACACATAGTAATCAAACTGGCAAAAATTAAAGACAAAGAAAAATTATTGTAAGCAGCAAGGGAAAAATGACAACATACAAGGGAACTCCCATAAGGTTAACAGCTGATTTCTCATCAAAAACTCTACAAGCCAGAAGGGAGTGGCATGATATACTTAAACTGATGAAAGGGAAGAACATACAACTAAGGTTACTCTATCTGGCAGGGATCTCATTCAGACTCGTTGGAGAAATTAAAAGCTTTACAGACAAGCAAAAGCTAAGAGAATTCAGCACCACCAAACCAGTTCTACAACAAATGCTAAAAGAACTTCTCTAAGTGGGAAACACAAGAGAAGAAAAGGACCTACAAAAACAAACCCAAAACAATTAAGAAACTGGTCACAGGAACATACATAGTGATAATTACCTTAAAGGTAAATGGATTAAATGCTCCAACCAAAAGACACAGGCTTGCTGAATGGATACAAAAACAAGACCCATATATATGCTGTCTACAAGAGACCCACTTCAGATCTAGAGACATATACAGACTTAAAGTTAGGGGATGGAAAAAGATATTCCATAAAAATGGGAATCAAATGAAAGCTGGAGTAGCTATATTCATATCCGATAAAGTAGACTTTAAAATAAAGAATGTTACAAGAGACAAGGAAGGACACTAAATAATGATCAAAGGACCAATCCAAGAAGAAGATATAACAATTATAAATATATATGCCCCCAACATAGGAGCACCTCAATACATAAGGTAACTGCTAACAGCTATAAAAGAGGAAATCGACAGTAATACAATCATAGTGGGGGACTTTAACACCTCACTTACACCAATGGACAGATCATCCAAAATGAAAATAAATAAGGAAACAGAAGCTTTAAATGACACATCAGAACAGATAGATTTAATTGATATTTATAGAACAATCCATCCAGAAACAGCAGATTACACTTTCTTCTCAAGTGGGCATGGAACATTCTCCAGGATAGATCACATCTTGGGTCACAAATCAAGTCTCAGTAGATTTAAGAAAATTGAAATCATATCAAGTATCTTTTCTGACCACAACGCTATGAGATTAGAAATGAATTACAGGGAAAAAAATAAAACAACTCAAACACATGGAGGCTAAACAATACGTTACTAAATAACCAAGAGATCACTGAAGAAATTAAAGACGAAAACAAAAAATACTTAGAGACAAATGACAATGAAAACACGACAATTCAAAACCTATGAGATGCAGCAAAAGCAGTTCTAAGAGGGAAGTTTATAGCTATACAAGCTATAAGAAACAAGAAAAATCTCAAGTAAATAAACTAACCTTACACCTAAAGGAACTAGAGAAAGAAGAACAAACAAAACCCAAAGTTAGCAGAGGGAAAGAAATCATAAAGAACAGAGCAGAAATCAATGAAATAGAAACAAAGAAAACAATAGCAAAGATCAATAAAACTAAAAGCTGGTTCTTTGAGAAGATAAACAAAATTGATAAACCATTAGCCAGAGTCATCAAGAAAAAGAAGGAGAGGAATCAAATCAATAAAATTAGAAATGAAAACAGAGAAGTTACAACAGACACCGCAGAAATACAAAGCATCCTAAGAGACTACTACAAGCAACTCTATGCCAATAAAATGGACAACCTGGAAGAAATGGACAAATTCTTAGAAAGGTATAACCTTCCAAGACTAAACCAGGAAGACACAGAAAATATGAACAGACTAATCACAAGTAATGAAATTGAAACTGTGGTTAAAAATCTTCCAAAAAACAAAAGTCCAGGACCAGATGGCTTCACAGGTGAATTCTATCAAACATTTAGAGAAGAGCTAACACCCATCCTTCTCAAACTCTTCCAAAAAACTGCACAGGAAGAAACACTCTCAAACTCATTCTATGAGGCCACCACCACCCTGATACCAAAACCAGACAAAGATACTACAAAAAAAGAAAACTAGAGACCAATATCACTGATGAATATAGATGAAAAAATCCTCAACAAAATACTAGGAAAGAGAATCCAACAACACATTAAAAGGATCATACACCATGATCAAGTGGGATTTTATCCCAAGGATGCAAGGATTCTTCAATATATGTAAATCAATCAATGTGATACACCATATTAACAAATTGAAGAATAGAAACCATATGATCATCTCAATAGATGCAGAAAAAGCTTCTGACAAAATTCAACACCCATTTATGATAAAAACTCGCCAGAAAGTGGGCATAGAGGGAACCTACCTCAACATAATAAAGGCCATATACGACAAACACACAGCAAAAATCATTCTCAGTGGTGAAAAACTGAAGCATTTCCTCTAAGATCAGGAACAAGACAAGGATATCCACTCTCACCACTATTATTCAACACAGTTTTGGAAGCCCTAGCCACAGCAATCGGAGAAGAAAAAGAAATAAAAGGCATACAAATTGGAAAAGAAGAAGTAAAACTGTCACTGTTTGCAGATGACATGATACTATATAGAGAGAATCCTAGAAATGCCATCAGAAAACTACTAGAGCTAATCAATGAATTGGTAAAGTTTCAGCATACAAAATTAATGCACAGAAATCTCTTGCATTCCTATACACTAATGATGAAAATTGTGAAAGAGAAATTAAGGAAAGACTCTCATTTACCACTGCAACAAAAAGAATAAAATACCTAGGAATAAACCTACCTAGGGAGACAAAAGACCTGTATGCAGAAAAGTATAAGACACTGATGAAAGAAATTAAAGATGATACCAACAGATGGAGAGATATACCATGTTCTTGGAGTGGAAGAATCAATATTGTGAAAATGAGTATACTACCCAAAGCAATCTACAGATTCAATGCAATCTCTATCAAATTACCAAGAGCATTTTTACTGGAACTAGAACAAATCATCTTAAAATTTGTATAGCGACACAGAAGACCCCGAATAGCCAAAGGAGTCTTGAGGGAAAAAAACGGAGCTGGAGGAATCAGACTCCCTGACTTCAGACTATACTACAAAGCTACAGTAATCAAGACAATATGGTACTGGCACAAAAACAGAAACATAGATCAATGGAACAAGATAGAACGCCCAGAGATAAACCCATGCACTTATGGTCAACTAATATATGAGAAAGGAGGCAAAGATATACAGTGGAGAAAAGACAGTCTCTTCAATAAGTGGTGCTGGGAAAACTGGACAGCTACATGTAAAGGAAAGAAATTAGAACACTCCCTAACACCATACACAAAAATAAACTCAAAATGGATTTGAGACCTAAATGTAAGACCGGACACTATAAAACTCTTAGAGGAAAACATAGGAAGAATACTCTTTGACATAAATCACAGCAAGATCTTTTTAGATCTGCCTCCTAGAGTAATGGAAATAAAAACCAAAATAAACAAATGGGACCTAATGAAACTTCAAAGCTTTTGCACAGCAAAGGAAACCATAAAAAGATGAAAAGACAACCCTCAGAATAGGAGAAAATATTTGCAAACGAATCAATGGCAATGGACACAGGATTAATCTCCAAAATATATAAACAGCTCAGGCAGCTCAATATTGAAGAAACAAACAACCCAATCCAAAAATGGGCAGAAGACCTAAATAGACATTTCTCCAAATAAGACATACAGATGGCCAAGAAGCACATGAAAAGCTGCTCAACATTACTAATTATTAGAGGAATGCAAATCAAAACTACAGTGAGGTATCACCCCCCACCAGTTAGAATGGGCATCATCAGAAAATCTACAAACAACAAATGCTGGAGAGGGTGTGGAGAAAACAGAACCCTCTTGCACTGTTGGTGGGAATGTAAATTGATAGAGCCACTATGGGGAACAGAATGGAGGTTCCTTAAAAAACTAAAAATAGAATTACCATATGATCCAGCAATCCCACTACTGGGCATATACCCAGAGAAAAACATAATTCAAGAAGACACATGCACCCCAATGTTCATTGCAGCACTATTTACAATAGCCAGGTCATGGAAGCAACCTAAATGCCCATCGACAGATGAATGGATAAAGAAGATGTGGTACATATATACAATGGGATATTACTCAGCCATAAAAAGGAACGACATTGAGTCATTTGTTGAGATGTGGATGGATCTAGAGACTGTCCTACAGAGTGAAGTAAGTCAGAAAGAGAAAAACAAATATCGTATATTAACGCATGTATGTGGAACCTAGAAAAATGGTACAGATGAACCGGTTTGCAGGGCAGAAGTTGAGATACAGATGTAGAGAACAAACGTATGGACACCAAGGGGGCAAACCACGGTGGGGTGGGGATGGTGGTGTGCTGAATTGGGCGATTGGGATTGACATGTATACACTGATGTATATAAAATTGATGACTGATAAGAACCTGCAGTACAAACAAACAAACAAACAAAAAACAACTAATATTAAACTTTCTTTGGGTTATTTGTATGGAAATATGTTAATATAAATGTTTTAGACATCACATGAAAAAAAAAAAAGAAGTGGCAGAATTGGGATTTACCAGGCCCACCTTGGCTCACAGAAATGCATGGTTTGGGAAGAGAAAAGATGAAAAGGCCAGTAATGTAGAATTTTTGAACCCTAGTCACATGGTGTAAATCTGCAGCTGCACCATGAGCAGTTATTAAAGTTAAAAGTTACCAGTGGAGTTTAGGAATGGTAGTAGATCTGATTCCCAAGTTGGCTCACTGGGTACATAAGGAGATGCAAAATAAGAACCATGCTAAACATACCTTTCCTTGTTTATTGTTATCTGTAGTAGCTAAAAAGGAAGTTCTGGCTTGGGCCTTGATGCTAGACAATGCTTAGATTTTGGTCAGTCTGAGTTTTGGCCACAAAACAGCCTGAAAAGGGAAAAATTACACCAAGACAACGAAGGCACCTCTGGTCACCAAGAAGGTAGTCCACGTAGGGCGGTCAAGACACTACTGAAACGAGAGCGTATACTGTGATGGAGTTGTCTCATTTTGTGGATCTGTATCTTTAGCTTCCTGAAGAACATTTACTAAAATAGTTTGTGAGAGGGACTAGTTTAGGGGCACTGTCTTTGGTTTTGAATGTTGCAGAGCAGAAGAACCTGTTTGGGTTGACACAGGACTCACTGCTCACTAGGGAACAAGTGAGCTACAGATGATCCAGACACATAACATTCTCCAAAATGATGGACTGGGTAAAATCTACTGTGAGGTCTGTTTACTCTGAGAAGGGGGACTGTCCAACTCCCCCTATAAATGCCAAGTGGAACACTGAGATGAAGCAGTTTATATGCTTCACATACAAGCCATGTTGGACTGGCTTTATGATAACTGGGATATTCACCCACTGAATATGCCCATTACCCAGATACATGCTATGGTTAAGGGTTTTTTTTTTTTTTTTTTGCATGAACACCCCATGTAAACTTTTTTCTCTCTTCCTCAAATCACCTCAATTTTCTTTTTTTCCCTACTTGATGCAGTGGTCTCAGGACCATAGCTGCAACTACAAGTGCTGAAAGCAGAGGTGATTCCTAAGCAAGAAACTGTAATTATATTTTTAAAACTTTATGTCAGAAGTCCTAAAGTCACGATGGGGTGGGTTATGCCTTCACCCATCTGGCAAAATTGGGGTTAACAGTAAATTCCACTCTATTGCCTAGTGGTCAGAAAATTACCTTCCCTGTAATAAAAGGAAATTCTATTTATGTGAAATTAATATTCTCTAACCACTGGCTATTATGCCATTTCCTTCTCTACCCCAAGCAACAATTAGCTCTGCGGGTCTGTAAAGGGGGAGATGGCCCAGATAACTCTGACACAAAATAATAAATAGATTTTCCATGTTGCTGCAAGTCTCTAGCATCCTATTTGTGAAAAACAAGTTGTAAAGCTTTGTTATTCACCATAAAGTCTGAACAGTGTGAACACAGAGGAAACAAACATCAATATTTCCCCTTTGAACACATTTACATGTAAGTTGTAAGCTCTAGGGCTAGCAGTCTCAATCAGAAAGTCAGTCATAACATATTTCAAACCCATAAAATTATCACTTTATTTTAATGAGGTTAAACAATAAATTGAGCTTGGAAATCATCTGTGAACACAGATTAAATCAATGGGAAAGGACCTCCCTATCAATCTATTGGCTTTCAGTCAAGCAAGTCAGGACATGCTTCCCAGGTCAAGTTTTTTAAACCTCTTCCTCTCTGCCTTATTTCATCCTGACACTACTACTTAATCTACAGTTTTGAGAAATAGGGGGAAAAATGTACAGCACACCTAAAACATTCTTGGTAGATATACCAAATGTCAAATATGGGCTTGACCTCCCAGTATATTAATGCTATTTTCCTGGCTTATTTTTAACTATTAGCCAATTTCCTGGAAGAGCCAAATGAGTAGAATACGAAACTAAATGTTTTCTAAGGCTACTTCTTCCAGTAACTCTGCTAATAATTATAAGTAATTAAAGTTTCTGTGCACATACATTTGATCATTCACAAATGGTTTTGAAGACTTCCTCAGACCAGGAGATACAATAGTGAATAAAGTCCCTGCTCTCATGAAGATTACATTCTAGTGGAAGAGACAAACATTCAATAAACAAACCAATAAAACATAAAATAACCTCAGATGATGATAAGAGCTGTGATGTCAAGTAAAGCAGGGCAAGAGAATAGAGAGTGATGGGGTGACATTTCAGATAAGGTGGTCAGGATAACCTCAGGGAAAAACAGCTCACCTTATACAGCGTTTACATGGAGTCTGGCAGTGCTCTGAGTGCAGCCAGACACTGACCCATAATCCTCAGCATCTCTGTGAGAGCAGGGCTATTCTTATTCCCATGTCCAGGTGGCAACACTGAGGCACAAAGAGGTTTTATAACTTGCCCAAATCCAGAGCCTGAACTTGAGCCCAGAATGTTGGGCTTCAAAGCCCACATTCTTAACCATTTAATGGGACGTGAATATCAACAGAAAGAAAGTCTATCTCTAAAATGGATTATGCCACAAGTCAATCAATCAAACAGTTCAAGAAAAATGTGACAGGCAATTACAAAGCACTAAGGGAAAAAAGAAAGGGAAAGTAAACAAATGAGCAGAGAGGCCATAACACCAGAGGATAGGCAAGGACTCCTGAACTCCACCCATGTCTTTTATGTGTGGGAAACATAACTTGGTATGGATGCTTTGACAGACAGGTGTCAATCTTATTTTTAAAAGGCGCTTCTAAAGAAAATAAATAGAATGAATCCATAGGTAATGAATTTGTCTGTTTAATTGGTTTCCACATTGTATAACAATGCATGTTTACATTCTGACTGAGGGACTAGAGATCCAAAAGATTTTTTTTACTAAAACATATGGATATCAAATCACAATTAATTACTGAAAAAAGTGTTTACAAATCACTGTCTGCCTTATTCTTAACTAATGTGAAATATCAAACTCTGAGTTCATAGGGATTACCGGACTGTGCTCTATATGTCGTTAGAAAATGTCGGGCAACTGTTACACCACACCCAAGTTAAGAAAGGCCATGGGCTTCCCAGGTGGCGCAGTGGTTGAGAGTCCGCCTGCTGATGCAGGGGACACGGGTTCATGCCCCGGTCCGGGAAGATCCCACATGCTGCGGAGCAGCTGAGCCCGTGAGCCATGGCCGCTGAGCCTGCGCGTCCGGAGCCTGTGCTCCGCAACGGGAGACGCCACAACAGTGAGAGGCCCGCGTACCGCAAAAAAAAAAAAAAAAAAAAAAAAAAAAAAAGAAAGGCCTGTACCCCTGATGCCAAGTTAGAAAAAGGTTTTCCAGAATTATTTACTATATTAGACAAAGAGAGGTGTGCCATGTCCCTCCTCCCCTCCCAGGGTACAAATATGTTGGAATCCACTGACCATTGCCACTGGTCACTGCATAGGAAACACCCAAAGAAGCATGAGGCAAGAAGGTCAACACCACCAGATTTTTCACTACATGAAGCCCCAAAGAAAACCTCCATGAAAAAGAAGAAAGGATCACAGACGGAAAAACTGACAATTTGGACTCCCGGTAAGGCTTCATCACTTAAATCTGTGTGATCTTGGGTAACTCACTTGTTCATTTCACCTCAACTCAATTCCAGGAGGGCAAGCTCCCTGTCTGTTTTGCATATCATTCTTTTCCAAAAGATAAGCCAAGCACCTGGCACATATTTTAGGAACCAATCAGTGTTTTCTGAATGAATGAAACACTTATCACTACTTAGTATGTACCAGACAGATTGTTAGATGCAAAGTATACTTTTCCCAGGGGATCCCTAAAGTCCTCCATCTCAGTTCCATCAAACCACCCCCAAACTCTCCCAGAATACTTTCCCAAATAGCCCCAAAAACTGAAAAAAAAAGCCCTGAATTCTATACTCATAAAACACATTATAATGCAGAAGGAAATCTGTATTCAGCATAATAACATACTTCTAAGGGAGCACATGAAAAATGATGTGTCCATGTATATGTATACATATATGTATGTGACACACCCAAGTAGAGGAGTAACATTAAAACAGGAAAAAAATCACCTGGCCATGTAAGGAAAGACAATCATTTGGCATCATGCTCCATGATGAAAGAAAGAAAAAACTGAGTGTCTGGAAAGATGGGGATTTCTAAGATACCCCCTTGTCCTCCATACACCTTCAAATGGGTAACTGAACTGTAAATGCAAAACAGACACAATTTGAAAGAGAATTTGCAAAAATACATTTGAGGTTGTCTCTGATGATCTTCACAAAGCAGAATAAACACAGATGGGGAATAAATCTTTCCTCAAAATGTCACAGGTAGGGAAAGGAAACCTTCAGAAGCCCTCAGGAAATTATAGGGATTTCACAAATAATGTGTGATTAGAAATGGAGAAAACTCTACAGGGTTCTGAAAAATGAAGGTGCTAATGGGAAACACACCACCTAGACTGCAAACAGATTTGGAAGGGCACTGCCACAAATGTACCGAGGAAGTTACCTCTGCTTCACTTAGCTAACAGCAACAAAACAGAACAGAGGCGGAATTAATTTTTCTTCTCAAAATAAAAATAGCGGGCCTCCCTGGTGGCGCAAGTGGTTGAGAGTCCGCCTGCCGATGCAGGGGATACGGGTTCGTGCCCCGGTCTGGGAGGATCCCATATGCCGCGGAGCGGCTGGGCCCGTGAGCCATGGCCGCTGAGCCTGCGCGTCCGGAGCCTGCGCGTCCGGAGCCTGTGCTCCGCAACGGGGGAGGCCACAACAGTGAGAGGCCCGCATACCGCAAATAAATAAATAAATAAATAAATAAATAAATAAATAAATAAATGGCAATTCACAATGGACAGATCATCCAAAACGAAAATAAATAAGTAAACACAAGCTTTAAATGATACATTAAACAATATGGACTTAATTGATATTTATAGGTCACTCCATTCAAAAACAACAGAATACACTTTCTTCTCAAATGCTCATGGAACATTCTCCAGGATAGATCATATCTTGGGTCACAAATCAAGCCTTGGTAAATCTAAGAAAACTGAAATCGTATCAAGTATCTTTTCTGACCACAACGCTATGAGACTAGATATCAATTACAGGAAAAAATCTGAAAGAAATACAAACATATGGAGGCTAAACAACACACTACTTAATAACCAAGACATAACTGAAGAAATCAAAGAGGAAATCAAAAAATACCTAGACACAAATGACAATGAAAACGTAACGACTCAAAACCTATGGGATGCAGCAAAAGCAGTTCTAAGAGAAGTTTATAGCTATACAAGCCTACCTTAAGAAACAAGAAACATCTCAGATAAACAACTTAACCTTACACCTAAAGCAATTAGAGAAAGAAGAACAAAAAACCCCCAAAGTTAGCAGAAGGAAAGAAATCATAAAGATCAGATCAGAAATAAATGAAAAAGAAATGAAGGAAACAATAGCAAAGATCAATAAAACTAAAAGCTGGTTCTTTGAGAAGATAAACAAAATTGATAAACCATTAGCCAGACTTACCAAGAAAAAATGGGAGAAGACTCAAATCAATAGAATTAGAAATGAAAAAGGAGAAGTAACAACTGACACTGCAGAAATACAAAAGATCATGAGAGATTACTACAAGAAACTCTATGCCAATAAAATGGACAACCTGGAAGAAATGGACAAATTCTTAGAAATGCACAACCTGCCAAGACTGAATCGGGAAGAAATAGAAAATATAAACAGACCAATCACAAGCACTGAAATTGAAACGGTGATTAAAAATCTTCCAACAAACAAAAGCCCAGGACCAGATGGCTTCACAGGCTAATTCTATCAAGAATTTAGAGAAGAGCTAACACCTATCCCTCTCAAACTCTTCCAAAATATAGCAGAGGGAGGAACACTCCCAAGCTCATTCTACGAGGCCACCGTCACTCTGATACCACAACCAGACAAAGATGTCACAAAGAAAGAAAACCACAGGCCAATATCACTGATGAACATAGATGCAAAAATCCTCAACAAAATACTAAGAAACAGAATCCAACAGCACATTAAAAGGATCATACACTATGATCAAATGGGGTTTATCCCAGGAATGCAAGGATTCTTCATATACGCAAATCAATCAACATGATACACCATATTAACAAACTGAAGGAGTAAAACCATATGATCATCTCAATAGATGCAGAGAAAGCGTTGGACAAAATTCAACACCCATTTATGATAAAAACCCTCCAGAAAGTAGGCATAGAGGGAACGTTCCTCAACATAATGAAGGCCATATATGACAAACCCACAGCCAACATCGTCCTCAATGGTGAAAAACTGAAACCATTTCCACTAAGATCAGGAACAAGAAAAGGTTGCCCACTCTCACCACTATTACTCAACATAGTTTAGGAAGTTTTAGCCACAGTAATCAGAGAAGAAAAAGAAATAAAAGGAAACCAAACTGGAAAAGAAGAAGTAATGCTGTCACTGTTTGCAGATGACATGATACTATACATAGAGAATCCTAAAGATGCTACCAGAAAACTACTAGAGCTAATCAATGAATTTGGTAAAGTAGCAGCATACAAAATTAATGCACAGAAATCTCTTGCATTCCTATACACTAATGATGAAAAATCTGAAAATGAAATCAAGAAAACACTCCCATTTACCATTGCAACAAAAAGAATAAAATATCTAGGAATAAACCTACCTAAGGAGACAAAAGACCTGTATGCAGAAAATTATAAGACACTGATGAAAGAAATTAAAGATGATACAAATAGATGGAGAGATATACCATGTTCCTGGATTGGAAGAATCAATATTGTGAAAATGATTCTACTACCCAAAGCAATCTACAGATTCAATGCAATCCCTATCAAACTACCAATGGCATTTTTCACAGAACTAGAACAAAAAATTTCACAATATTTATCGAAACACAAAAGACCCCCAATAGCCAAAGCAATCTTGAGAACGAAAAACGGAGCTGGAGGAATCAGGCTCCCTGACTTCAGACTATACTACAAAGCTACAGTAATGAAGACAGTATGGAACTGGCACAAAAACAGAAATACAGGTCAATGGAACAGGATAGAAAGCCCACGCACATATGGTCACCTTACCTTTGATAAAGGAGGCAAGAATATACAATGGAGAAAAGACAGCCTCTTCAATAAGTGGTGCTGGGAAAACTGGATAGCTACATTTGAAAGAATGAAATTAGAACACTCCCTAACACCATACACAAAAATAAACTCTAAATGGATTAAAGACCTAAATGTAAGGCCAGACACCATCAAACTCTTAGAGGAAAACATAGGCAGAACACTCTATGACATAAATCACAGCAACATCCTTTTTGACCCACCTCCTAGAGAAATGGGAATAAAACTAGAAATAAACAAATGGGACCTAAGGAAACTTAAAAGCTTTTGCACAGAAAGGAAACTATAAACAAGATGAAAAGACAACCCTCTGAATGGGAGAAAATATTTGCAAATGAAGCAAGTGACAAAGGATTAATCTCCAAAATTTTAAAGCAGCTCATGCAGCTCAATATCAAAAAAACAGACAAGTCAATCCAAAAATGGGCAGAAGACCTAAAAAGACATTTCTCCAAAGAAGATATATAGATTGCCAACAAACACATGAAAGAATGCTCAACATCACTAATCATTAGAGAAATGGAAATCAAAACTACAATGAGGTATCACCTCACACAGGTCAGAATGGCCATCATCAAAAAATCTACAAACAATAAATGCTGGAGAGGGTTTGGAGAAAAGGGAACTCTCTTGCACTGTTGGTGGGAATGTAAATTGATATAGCCACTATGGAGAATAGTACTGAGGTTCCTTACAAAACTAAGAATAGAACTACCATATGACCCAGCAATTCCAGTACTGGGCATATACTCTGAGAAAACCATAATTCAAAAAGAGTCATGTACCACAATGTTCATGCAACTCTATTTACAACAGCCAGGACATGGAAGCAACCTACGTGTCCATCAACAGATGAATGGATAAAGAAGATGTGTCACATATATACAATGGAATATTACTCAGCCATAAAAAGAGATGAAATTGAGTTATCTGTAGTGAGGTGGATGGACCTAGAGTCTGTCATACAGAGTGAAGTAAGTCAGAAAGAGAAAAACAAATACCATATATGCTAACACATATATATGGAATCTAAAAAAAAAAAAGAAAAAAATGGTCTGAAGAACCTAGGGGCAGGAAAGGAATAAAGACGCAGATGTAGAGAATGGATTTGAGGACACGAGGAGGGGGAAGGGTAAGCTGGGACGAAGTGAGAGAGTGGCATGGACTTATATACACTGCCAAATGTAAAACAGCTAGTGGGAAGCAGCCGCATAGCACAGGGAGATCAGCTCAGTGCTTTGTGACCACCTAGAGGGGTGGGATAGGGAGGGTGGGAGGGAGACGCAAGAGGGAGGAGATATGGGGATGTATGTATATGTATAGCTGATTCACTTTGTTATACAGCAGAAACTAACACAACATTTTAAAGCTATTATACTCCAATAAAGATGTTAAAAAAAAAAAAGAAAAAAATTCATGGACTATCTTGTTTTACATGTCAGGCAAGGTGATTTTTCTTAACCCAGTGGTAAAGTGCTTTCACTCTGCCAGCAATGACTTTCTCCCCAGATAGCTACATGGCTCTCAGCTCAGGCATCACCTCCTCAGGGAGGTCTTCCCTGACCACCATGGAAAAGTAGTCCCCTCATTCCACTGTCCATTCTCTCAGAAGTTTTTATTTTCCTCATAGCCCTTACCATCATCTGAGAGGCTTTGCTTTTACGTGCATGTCTTTATTTTCTGCCTCTCTCTGATGGAACCTAAGATCGAAGAGGACAGGACCTTGGCTATCTTCTTCACTGTAGTTTTCTACACTCTAGAAGATCACTCAAGCCCAGAGAAAGCATCAATAAACATAGATTGAGTAAGTTAATAAGGCATGGGAAGTAGTTTACAAGTAATAATAGAATCTTATAATAGCTATATGTCTTACACTATTAAAAAGTGGTTCTGTGTCTACTCTTTAAGAAACCTGCCTAAGGTAGATATGCCCACCCACAGCTAATCATGGATGAGGAAACCCAGGCTCAGAGGGCTTGACCAAACAATTAGAATATACTGGATTCAGGACTTCTCCTCGGACCTTCTACCTTGACAATTAGTATACTTGACCTAGAATCAATCTTTTATTCCATAGTGCAGAGCTTGGTCCCATCAATATTTTCAACTGGAAACACCTCTAATCAAGCCATGAAGCAGTCTAATATTTAATCTTTGGGATAAGTGATTAATTGCAAGGCTAGTTAATAAGTCTACCCACTTTTTATTTGAATCATATATGTCAGTAATAACTCAAGGAACATTTTAGCACTGGAGGAAAATCTTCATTTAGCTCAGTATCTGCTGCTTATTTCAATAAATGTATTCTGCTGTTCCTGCACATTAACTACCATGGCTCTGAGATTAACCTTTCCTGTTTGCTTGTGCCTGACCTCAAAGCATCCTAAATTACTCAAAGCAATTCTGATGGCTTTAATTTATGAGAACACCTTCAAATGTTCATCTTTTAAATCCTGCGCAACAGTAGCTCCTTTTTAATCTTAGCTGATAACTCTGATTAGGCACATCCAAAGGCTGATTACTCCCCCTGTGGTTAATGCCAGTGTCAACGCTAACTACTTAGCTCACAGCGGGAATTGCCTTGGAGAGTCCATTTACATTATTTCTCAGAATTGATTTACACTGTTATTTCCTATTGATCACATAGGAAAAAGAAGGTATAGACAGTGTCCTCTGAAGGCCTGCTAAGATGTCAAATAGTGCAAGCCAAGTACATGCATTTATTCTATACTCAGCCAGTAATGCAACAATGTAAATACCTAGTTGCTTCCAAAATGTAGACATTTTTAAAAGACATTATTTACTATTAGGATTTTTAGTTATTTCATCACAAAGCTACTTGGGGATGGAATCTGTGTTACCCAAATGAGTCAAATCAAAATGAAACAAAATGAAAGAACATAATCTAAGTGTAGGTTATATGTGTACCATGTGGACAAACTAAGCCAATTGTGCCCCTGTGCTGTCTTACGGTGCTAGAATCTTTGAGCAAGCAGAGTGCTGGGTGGCAGGGTAACAGAGATGCTACCACAAGGGACAGCAGCCCTAGCTCTGCAGGTGTCTGGACTCGTGTACGCTTACCTGGAGTGTTCTCATGGTTGGTTTCTGGCAGTGCAACTAGGACAATGACAAAGACAATCCTTTCATTAATTCCTCTAGTAACTATGTACTGAAAGCCTCCAGCTCTGAACTGGGTATGATGTTAGATCCTAAGGATGCTAGGGGTGAATGAGACTGATGTGACTTCTGCTCTCCTTAAACTGTTATCCTGTTTGAGAAGACAGGCAATAAACAAGGAAACAAACAAATACTGATACCATCACGAAGTGTGTAAATGCCACAAAGGAAAAGAAGAGCATGTCAGAAGTCTCTTCAAAGAAAGCCCTAATCTGTGACCCAAAAGGATGCCTGTGTTATGCGCTGGGCGAGGAATCAAAAGGCAAGGGTTCTGCCCTGAATTACACCACTGTCTAGGTCATGGTTCTCACACTGAAACATATGAGAGCTTGTTCAACCACAGTTTGTGATTCAGTAGGTCTGGGGTGGGGCACCAGAGTCTACATCGCTAACCAATTCCCAGGAGATGTTGCTGCTGCTTCTCCAGGTAGCCCATTATGAGAACCTTCTGTCCTTCTCACTTTCCACACTCATCATGAGGATCACTAAGGAGATAAACTATACAAAACCCCTTAATGTAAATGAAAGGGGTGGTGACTATAAAGAAATAGATTCAGATAGAAATTAAAGTCCTAAAGCACTTAAGGGAAATGAGCCAATCAGAGTTGATTTTAGGAGGAAAACTCTCATCTCTCTCTTCAGGAAGGAAGGTGCTTTTATGTTCTTCAAAAGCCATTTTTCGTTTGATGGAATGTAAGTCATTTAATCTTGGAAGGGGCTCATGAGGGCCCTCAGGTTTCCATCAGAGACTTGCAGTCACACTCTTAGGAGCATGCCCTCTCCACTGCCTTCACAATCAGACACCTGCTGGGGGAGCCACGGTGGTTGAAATCAGGTCATGTTTTGCAGTGTTTTGCAGAGAACTAACTCAAAGCCATCTTGTGAGTTACCTACTCTAGAAACTGAATCTCCTCAGGACTACAGGCTCCCTTTCAGTACACTGACTAACACCACTGGAGGAAGCAAAGAATAAAGATGTATCGCCTAATACTATGGTGGTTTGAATTAACTGTCCCTTCAGGGACTTGACTTATTCATTTTCCAATTCTGACCCTGTTGAGAAGAATGACCATTTTTTCCCAGGCATTTTTTTCCCCAAGGTGGTCTTATAATTTGAAAGATTTAAAAGGCTTCAGATCATCCTCCCAAAGTGATGTTCTGTTGAGGCAACAGAAGCAAGGACTGTCCCAAGAAAGAGATGGCAGGTATTTTAATCTCACTTTTGTCAATAGTGATCTGAGTAAGTCACATACGTTCATTAAAATTCAATAAATATTTAACCTCTATAAATCTCAGCTTCCTCCTTTATAAAAAGTAAGGATTGTCATAGACTAGTTGTCGGCAAACTTTTTCAGCAAAGGGCCAGAAAGTAATGTTTCAGGCTTGTGGCCATACAATCCTGGTTGCAACCATTCAATTCTGTCACATCAAAGTAGCCATAGACAATATGTAAACAAATGGGTCCGGCTGCATTCTGATAAATTTTTATTTACAAAAACAGGCAGCAGGCCTGGCCAACACTTGTCACGGACTCTCTCCCTATCTCAGGAAAACTTACTTGGTCACTGCCGTGTCTCTAATACAGACTTGGCTTGCTATTGCGAGCAACAGGTTTAACCTCTCTCTACCTTAATTTCTCTCTGTGTTGGAAGAAAATATTGCCATGTCAGTTCCTCATAGAAATTTCAAAAGGACTAATGAGCTAATGTCTCAAAGTACTACGATTTCTTGATGAAGGGCACAAGAGATGTACTAATTATTATCAACAGTACCTTTTAAGCTACTATCATCTGATTATTATTGCACCTGGGAATAAAATAAGGATTCTGATTCCCACCACTCCATGATATTCAAACATGTTATGCTACGGTTTCTCACCCTAGAGTTTCCTTTCAAATGATTAATAAAAAACTGAGTTGGATGCTAATATTACCCTTTGATGTCTTACAAAGATTAAATAGAAGGAATAAAAGAAACAGGTTCCACCATTTTATATACACAAATTTAACATATTTTCCACTTATCTTTGATGATTATTCAGCCCTAAAGCCTAAAAGTGGAGCATTCTCAAGAAATAGAATAGACATGTGAACTATGCTGAAAATCATTAAGTAAAGTTGATATGGCTTCTTTATTTTTATTTGTTCACTTTTAGGAGAAGGTCCATTAAGAGTAAATTTCTTAAAATGATACAAATGAACTTATATGCAAAACAGAAATAGACTCGGAGACATAGAAAACAAACTTATGGTTACCAAAGGGGAAAGGGCGGTGGGGTGGGGGGCAGTAATAAACTAGGAGTTTGGGATTAACAGAAACACACTACTGTATATAAAATACATGACAAGGACCTACCATATAGCACAGGGAACTATATTCAATATCTTGTAATACCCTATAATGGAAAAGAATCTGAAAAAGAATATATATATATATATATATATATATATATATATATATATATAAAACTGAATAACTTTGCTGTACACCTGAAACTAAGGCAACATTGTAAATCAACTATATTTCAATTTAAAAAAAAGAGTAAATTTCTTAGACAAGAGACTTTGGAATTAGATGTATGTTAAAATATGATTTAAAAAACACAATGGGGGACTTCACTGGTGGCACAGCGGTTAAGAATCTACCTGCCAATGCAGGGGACAGGGGTTCAAGCCTTGGTTGGGGAAGATCCCACATGATGCAGAGCAGCTAAGCCCGTGTGCCACAACTGCTGAGCTTGCGCTCTAGAGCCCGCGAGCCACAACTACTGAGCCTACATGCTGCAACTACTGAAGCCCATGCGCCTAGAGCCCATGCTCCACAACAAGAGAAGCCACCGCAATGAGAAGCCCGTGCACCACAACGAAGAGTAGCCCCCGCTCGCCACAACTAGAGAAAGCCTGCACTCAGCAACGAAGATCCAATGCAGCCCAAAAATAAAATAAATAAAATTTAAAAAAAATAAATAAAAACACAATGGATATCACTGATTTCATAATTTCTTAGAAATATTAATATACGTTTTTTACATCCCCCCCGCCAGCAATTAACAACCAATCTCCTCCACCTTTAACAACTAATTCATTTGATAGATATTTCTCTAGTATACATTATAAACAAGGGACTTCTAGAAAGGTGGAAAGTTTGCATATATAACAATAAAATGTAGCAAGTAAAAAGGGCCCTCAGCACATTAACATGCAGTTTTCTGGATTTTGAGGCAAAAGAAGGCACTTTTAGTTGAGTTGTTTTATGGCAGAAGTGATATCTGAGCTCAGTCTGGAAGACAAGTAGAAAGGAAGAAAGACAGAATCTTCTAGAAAGCCCCCAATACAGAGCCCATGTACAGACATGCCATTCTGAGCAATTCAGATCATATAAACGGTTGTAGGTAGCTCAAGACAGAACAGTAAATCATGGAAGGCCGAAGATCATCAGGTTAACAAGTGTGTTTGAGGAAAAACCCACTGAAGGATTTGGAGAGGAGTAGAGTCCGATTTTATTCATTTATTTGACAAACACTTTCTGAACCCCTGTTATGTGTCAAGCATTTTTCCAAGCCATACATGTTTCTAAGTAGTTTTTACAACAATAAATGAAAAAGATGCAGAAAAAAAGCTCTGCCCTCATTCTGGTATGGGGAGACAGACAATAAACAAAATAAATAAGTAAATGATACTGTGCATTTGAATGTTAAATGCTATAGATAAGCAATTATAAATAAAGCAGAGAAGCAATTAAAAATAGGTTGGTTAGGACGACACCTGAGGGGACATCTGAGCAAGGATCTGAAGTATGGTAGGTGAGGGAGCAAAGCACGCAGGTGTCTGGAAGACTAGAATTCCAGGCAGAGGGAACACTAATGCAAAGGCATTAAAGATCCAGCAAAGCAGCCCGTGTGAGGGAGGCAGAGGACAGAGGGAGGTAGAGAGGGTCACACGTCTAGAGCCTTGTGGACAGTTACAGGGACTCTGGATTTAAGAATATTAATCTACAGGACTGGGCAGAGTGGAGTGAAGGAGGGAAAGAATTAGAAGTAGAAGCAACAGGCAAAAATCTATTTGCCAGGTGAAACTGTCTGAAACAACTCATTTGATCACTCATTGATTAATTCAGCACATATGCTAGATATTGACATTAGGATCATGACTGAGACAGACAAGCCTCACCCACATGAAGCTGACCCTCTGGTAGAATGATGAGAGCATGAACAGAAACATCCAACCGGTTGACAAGCTTCTAAAAATCCATAGAAATCTAAATTTTATTATGAATCCAAAAAAAAAATCTAATATTGTAAAAGAGAACATACCAAAAGATCAAATTGTCTAAACAGTCCTTAGTCCACTTTCTAAGTCATTTCTTTACCAATAGCCTTCAGTGAAATATTGGCCAATATTCTTTCCACTCTTAAGATTACTTCTGAAAAGAATGATCGGCTATTCCACATCAAAAGACATCGTTCAAAATATCCAAGCAGTGAAGAAACACTAAATCTTTGAGGCTTATCATTCCACTGATCATGATGAATCACAGAATACAGACTCTAAGTATAAGTAATTCAAATACAAGCATTTGTGAATAAATTAATTTAGCAAGCATGAAAGAAGCAAAGACCAGTCCAAAATTACCAAGTTTGTCTGTAACCCAGACAACAGCATTTTCCAAACAAATTGCTGATGCTCGAAGATATTATCACTGGTGACTGGATGGCTGGCTTTAGTACCTTAAATGATAAACCCGCTGTCACAAAGGACAAATAGGAACTAGATTCTGCTGTCAAACTGTCATGGAATTATTAAATATGGAGGGGGAAAATGACCCAAACAGTATGTAATGAGCTCCCTTTTCATTCTCTCTCTACAAAAGCACATCTGTGGATTGTTAATGAGTCTGAAATGGATGAAACAAATTGATGAGAAAGAAAAAGATCTCTCAGGGATAGGAAAAGGGAAAATGAACATACACAGTGTTTATAAAATATAATTTAAAATACAAGGCTTTGTGAAAGTACTTGACATACTACAAAGTGGTATGCAACATGTAAGCTCTTATTACTCATTCCTTATTGCTTTCATTGCTTTTATGTTTTTAATATAAATCATTAATCTCATTAAACATAGAGAAATACCAAGATCTAGTCACAAATACTCCATGTTTGTGACTTTCTTGAGGGGGCACTGCCGTTCTAGTCTGGGAATTTCTATCCTGCTGGATGATTTTTTTACTAGACGTGCCCTGTGGGTTGATGCACAGTGACTTGAATGTGTGTCATCTGATTCAGTATCTCGGCTCACACAGATTCTGTACTGAGTTCTGTGGATTGACTTTCCATGGCTAGAGTCCTTGTCGCACAAAGACTCACTTGCCCCAGGCTGCCCAGGAATTCCAATCATGGAATTTCTCAAGCACAGGTATAGATTGATCTTTGTACCGCAGTGCCTGGTGGTGTACAAGCCTTCAACAGCCCTGAACTGAGCTGAATGACGATCAAAGGAAGCTCATACAGAGGGATGTCAAACAGGGGCAAGCGCATGAAACAAAGTCACCCTGGTGTCAATCCATAACAGCAGAGCCACCATTTTATTTGGTCATATTTAATGATTCTGAGGTTATCTGTCTTCAGACATTTCAGAGTTGAAAATTTTTTGATTTGTGCTTTAATTCATAGGAAAGAAAGTAGTAAATCAATAGGAGACTCGGTTTAAGGACAGACACCTTAAATCTGAAAATCATCAATAATCTGCTTGTCCTCAGGGTGGAATCTGTCAACTATTATATATCACAGAGGTAGTAATGGTGATAAGAAGGAAGAATGACCAATCTTGGTAAACATAGAGCCATCTAATCCTAAAGGGAAACCACCTTTAACACTCAGCGCCTCTGAGTCAGAGGGAGAGGTGCTCTAAACACCATTACACATAAGGGACTTTATTTGACATAAATATATATTCCAAGGAGGACTGAGGGCCATTTGGCCCATGATTTGACTCTTTCACACAAGGTAAAAACACTAACAAGGAAAGAAAAATGAGAAGTCATTAAAGGAAAAATTAAACAGTATATAGTGGATATACTTTCACTAGCAACGCACCGTAAGGTATACAGAACGCAGTATTATAATGTTACAAAGAAAAAAAACATTTTAATATATTACCATTTACTAAAAATCTTCAAATGTAAACATACTTTAAAATAGAACACACTATCTCTCCACTCACACATATCCATGAGAAATTCATTTTTATACAACTTGTCTATACAGAGCCCAAAGATTGTGTCATAATTTTTTAGTCACATATTCTCCACTACTAAAACAGAAAAAAAAAAAAATCAGCTTTACTTTTACAAAAAATGTATTCACCAGGAGGTATCACATAAAGCAGGTGAATGGAATAAACGACTAATTGGTTTCCCAATTTCCAGATCAATGCATGACTTAATGGTGCAGTGAAACCCTCTACCTCCACCCCCCACCCTGGAAGATTATGTGATAAAAAAAATCTGTGCCTTTAACCAGCTTCTCTTTCAGTATTTTTACTCCACATCACCCCACCCAGTTGGCTAAACGACTAAGCAACAAGGTCAATCAAATGCAATACTTCTCTCCATTCAAATATAATGGAAAATTTGACCATTCCACATTCAAAGAGCAAATACATTCTCACTCTGACAACCACATTCCAATGGCTTTTCCTGAAAGCCAAGTGTGACAGATGCCTCGGCTGTAATTGCCAATCAGCCTTTACATGGCAGCTGAAAACACAATACATCACTTTGATCTCCTTTGCTCTAAACACATCCACAATCAAGAAACCTGAACAAGGAATAAGAAATTGGCATCATTTCTAGAAGCCGTCACTCCACGGCACTTCAATACTATAAGGTATATTTTGCTCACATTTTTATTTCTCTGTTTCAGAGACCCTCTGTCAAAGATCCGAGCAAAAATCACCTACAATTAAACATCGCACATATATTTGGAGATGTATTTGGAAAACACATTTCATTACCATGTACAAAATCTTAATAAAAGCACATTTAATTAAATACCACTGCTACCACTTCCTCTTCCAGTTACCCACTTGAGGACTAAAACAAGGTAAGAGTGCTCATCTGATTTTGAAAGTGTTCGAAAGAGCTGTACTCACATTTTGCAGGCAGGTCATAGCCACACGTGATTTTTGCATGTCCAGTTTCACAGCCGTTCAGGTTACGACATTCAGCGAGCAAACAGGGGCCAGCTGCTCTGTGAATACAGCCGTCCACTGGAGGAGAGAGAAGAAAGTTAGCCCATATTTGGCCTTTTGGAAATAAATGCAAAACTTGGGATAGGGAAAGAAAAGGAACTCAAGTTTTTCCTCTTAGAAATCACCATAGTCCCATGGAAGAAAATCCATGGTATTCAATCCCTTAAACATGGTTTTCTTCTCTCTTTCTCTCTCTCTCCCTTTGGTTTGTGTGGTGAGCAGAAGGGTTACAGAAACAGCGTGCAGCTAAATGTTAAACAACAGGTTCTTTAGGGGTAGGGGAGCCCTGATTCGTAGCCTTTTCCAACTTCAATTGGGTAAATATTTCCACCATGTCTATTTCAAGCTATCATCTCCATGTCACCTAACACAGAATTGGGAAGAAATGCTAACAATTCTATGTCCGAGGTGGTAAGTGTTGCCTCTGACACACCACAGGTTATAGAAGAAAGAAACGTCGAGAAGCAAGTGAGAAAGGCGCTCTAGAACATCTGCAGTCACTGCAAAACTGAGAGTGAAGCTGTCAAAGTAAGAACCAGACCTCTAACTTCCTCCACCCTCAGTGGCACGACACAAATGCAGTAGGTGTCTGCAGGGTATCTGACCGGGGGTTAGGTGAGGGGTGAGGTTAGCTTAGGTCTTGAAGAACACCCGGAAGACCACCCCTCACTCACTTGACGTGGATGAAAACAGAACCTCCACCGCTCCTGCTGCAGCTCTGCTAACCGAGCAGGCTCCGCCTCTCCCCAACACAGGCTCTCATCAGCCCTCTGGCTCTCATCAGCCCTCTGGCTCTCATCAGCCCTCTGGCTCTCATCCCTGCCCCACCTCATGTCTGCCCTTCACGGTGAGAATCACCTTTTGAAAATGCACACCTGATGCCACTGGAAATTAAAACTTCATTTGACTAGATTGGGGGCGAGCACACAGCTGGAGGGCTACAAGACCATATGCACATAATTTAGTAGTTACTGAATGAGCCCTTGGACACAGAAGAAATGCAAGACTCTGAAACAGAGGGTTAGAAGACAGAAAGAAAGAGGAATAGTAATCTGGGCTGTGAAAACAGACCAAGATATTAGCGGTCTGAAGAACCCTCCCCTCCACAGTCCACAACACCATGTAATTGATCACTGTTTCATTATTATTATTATTATTATTATTATTAATTTTGTGAGAAAGCTGGATAATGAGTGGGAAGTTGTCACTGAGGGACATGTAACCTGTCTAATGGCCTCTGCTACCATCAACTGGCATGGAAACATCGTTTTTGGCTGAACAAGTTTCCTAGGGAAACAAGCTCATCTGGGCTTTACTACATCACTATTTGCATACCTGTAAAACTTGAGAATAAACCTGGGCCTCAAAGACCCTCACAACAACAGAGCCAGACTACTCTAGTAGTCATAGCACTCTAGTAGTCATTCCAGACTACTCTAGACTACAGTATTTCCGAAAACCTAGGTTGAAATCCAGACTCTACCTTTACCAGCCATACGCTGCTCAAGCCCGTTTCCTTAGAAATTAGTGTCAATAATGGCTGTACTAACAGGGTTATGCATGGAATCTGAATAGTATAATGCCTGAGAAGCACCAGCAAAGTGTTTAATACAATGTTATGTGCCCCACTGATGGTAGTTATTATCTTAAACTCCTTAGATGAAAGTTTTGTGTAAATTTTAAAGTAGCTATTTTTCTTATATAAAAATGAAAAATATAGAGAAGCAAGAAGAATATGAAAACTACCATTTGCCCTCCCACCTAGAGAATTCTTCAACATTCTGATGTTCACTCTTTCACTGGTTATACACTCACACATATAATTTTTCTCTTACAAAAATGATAAATTTTGTTCACTCTTTCAAATAGCAATTTTACTTTGTGAACTATTATGTAGTTGTTAAAAAGAACAGGCCAATTTTATATGTAAATAGAGTCAGTACTAAATATGAAAAGATTTCTAAGTGAAATGCCAGGTTTAAAATATATATATAATATATATGTATATATATTATATATTTTTTTATGTAAAGTCACAATTTTGTTTACAGTTATAAACATACACACTTACATGCATATACATGTATGTGTACTGGAAAGACAGGCATCAAAACATAAAAAGTGATTATAGGATGGGAAACAGAAGGTGAAACTGTTAAGAAAAAAAATTAGGTTCTAATTTCTCTATGTTTAAATTTTTTTACAAGAGCATCAAGAAGAGTATTTTAAAGTGAATATTTTTTTCTTGGCAAAGAGATCATTAGTTTGAAATGGATAACTAAAATAGGATTTGATAGCATACTTGATCATATGCTGTTAAATATTGTCTGCATTATTTAGATTGCAGCCTAATGCAGTTTGTAAACATGTGATTTTCAAAATCTTCATGGTTATACCAGCATTCACGACTGCATTAGGGCAATGAAAGTCTAGCTGAAGTTATTTAATAATAATGACTACAGCTTAAATGTACTGAGTGCATCCATGTGCCAGGCACTATACTGAGGACGACCGTATAAGGTACACACTAATTTTATAATCTCCATTTTATAGGAGTTTAGAAGAGGTTAGTAACTTGCCTACATTCACAAAATATTGGCAATGTGATTTCAAAACCCCGGGCCTGTCTAATGGAGCATCCATACTCTTAACTGCTATAGCTCACTGCCTTTGGGACTTGAATCCAGGCAGCCTCACCTCAATTCTTGCGTGTGGCATGTGGAACCACTATATTACATTACTTTTTAATTCCCATCAATTCTGTCTATGAGTTATAATGTACATGCAATCAAATGCACAGATTTTAAGTGCAGTTTTGATTAGTTTTAACAGATGTATATACTCACGTAGCAATGATGCCCATAAAGATACAAAGTGTCTCCATCAACCCAAAAAGTTCTTCTGTACCCTTCCCAACCAATTTCCCCTCTCACCACCCAGAGGGAGCCCATGTTCCGACTTCAGCCACCTTAGCTAAGTTTTGCCTATTACATAATCTCAAACTTCATATAAGAGATGGAGGGGGCCCGGGGGAAGATGGCGGAAGAGTAAGACGCGGAGATCACCTTCCTCCCCACAGATACATCAGAAATTCATCTACACGTGGAACAACTCCTACAGAACACCTACTGAACGCTGACAGAAGACCTCAGACCCCCCAAAAGGCAAGAAACTCCCCACATAACTGGGTAGGGCAAAAGAAAAAAGAATAAACAGAGACAAAAGGATAGGGACGGGACCTGCACCAGTGGGAGGGAGCCGTGAAGGAGGAATGGTTTCCACACACTAGGAAGCCCATTCGCGGGCAGAGACTGCGGGTGGCGGAAGGGGAAAGCTTCGGAGTAGCGGAAGAGAGCACAGCAACAGGGGTGCAGAGGGCAAAGCGGAGAGATTCCCGCACAGAGGATTGGTGCCCTCAGGCACTCACCGGCCCGAGAGGCTTGTCTGCTCGGCCACCGCCGGGGCGGGCGGGGCTGGGAGCTGAGGCTCGGGTATCGGGTTTCAGTCGGAGCGCAGGGAGAGGACTTGGGCTGGCGGCGGGAAGAGAGCCTGAAGGGGTTAGTGCACCACGGCTACCCGGAGAGAGTCCGGGGAAAAAGTCTGGAGCTGCCGAAGAGGCAAGGGATTTTTCTTCCCTCTTTGTTTCCTGGTACGCGAGGAGAGGGGATTCAGAGCGCTGCTTAAAGGAGCTCCAGAGACGGGCGCGAAACGCAGCTAAAGGCGCGGACCCCGGAGACGGGCGTGGGACGCTGGGGCTGCTGCTGCTGCCGCCAAGAGGCCTCTGTGCGAGCGCAGGTCACTGTCCACGCCCCGTCTCCGGGGAGCCTGTGCAGCCCGCCACTGCCGTGCTCCCAGGATCCAGAGATGGCTTCCCCGGGAGAGCGAACGGCACGCCCCGGGCTCGTGCAACGTCACGACGGCGCAACGTCTCGCCGGCGTCTGATGCCTCAGGCTCGCCCCGCCTCCGTGCCCCTCCCTCCCCTCGTCCTGAGTGAGCCAGAGCCCCCCAATCAGTGGCTCCTTTAAACCCATCCTGTCTTGAGCGAAGAACAGACGCCCTCCGGCGACCTACACGGAGAGGCGGGGCCAAATCCAAAGCTGAGACCCGGGAGCTGTGAGAACAAAGAAGAGACGGAAATCTCTCTGTGCAGCCTCAGAAGCAGCGGATTAAAGCTCCACAATCAACTTGATGTACCCTGCATCTGTGGAATACATGAATAGACAACGAATCATCCCAAATTGAGGAGGTGGACTTTGAGAACAAGATTTAAGATTTTTTTCCCCTTTTCCTCTTTTTGCAAGGAATTATCCTAAATTGAGGAGGTGGACTTTGAAAGCAAGATTTAAGACTTTTTTCCCTTGGGGCTTCCCTGGTGGCGCAGTGGTTGAGAGTACGCCTGCCGATGCAGGGGACACGGGTTCGTGCCCCGATCCGGGAGGATCCCACATGCCGCAGAGCGGCTGGGCCCGTGAGCCATGGTTGCTGAGCCTGCGCGTCCGGAGCCTGTGCTCCGCAACGGGAGAGGCCACAGCAGTGAGAGGCCCGCGTACTGCAAAAAAAAAAAAAAAAGACTTTTTCCCCTTTTCCTCTTTTTACACGAATTATTCCAAATTGAGGAGGTGGAATTTGAGAGCAAGATTTACGATTTTTTTCCCCTTGTTCTCTTTCTGTGAATGTGTGTGTGTATGCTTCTGTGTGAGATTTTCTCTGTATAGCTTTGCTTCCACCAATTGTCACAGGGTTCTATCTGTCCGTTTTTTTCTTTTTTTCTTTTTTTTAATAATTACTTTTTTATTTTAATAATGCTACTATATTTTATCATACTTTATTCTATTTTACTTTACTTTCTCTCTTTCTCTTTTTCCTACCTACCCTTCCTCCCTCCCTCCCCCCTCCTGTCTTTCTTTCTTTCCTTCCTCCCTCCCTCCCTCCTTTCTTCCTTCCTTCCTTCCTTTCTTTCCTTCTTTCTTTCTTTCTCTCTTTCTTTCTTCTAATTCTTTCTTTCTACTTTTTCTCCCTTTTATTCTGAGACGGGTAGATGAAAGGCTGTTGGTGCTGCAGCCAGGAGTCAGTGCTGTACCTCTGAAGTGGGAGATCCAACTTCAGGACACGGTTCCACAAGAGACCTCCCAGCTCCACATGATATCAAGCGGCGAAAATCTCCCAGAGATCTCCATTTCAACACCAGCACCCAGCTTCACACAACGACCAGCAGGCTACAGTGCTGGTCACCCTATGCCAAGCAACTAGCAAGACAGGAGCACAACCCCACCCATTAGCAGAGAGGCTGCCTAAAAACATAATAAGGTCGCAGGCACCCCAAAACACACCACCAGACGTGGACCTATCCACCAGAAAGACAAGATCGAGCCACATCCACCAGAACACAGGCACTAGTCCCCTCCACCAGGAAGCCTACACAACCCACTGAAACAGCCTTAGCCACTGGGGACAGAAACCAAAAACAACGGGAACTACGAATCTGCAGCCTGCAAAAAGGAGACCCCAAACACAGTAAGATAAGCAAAATGAGAAGACAGAAAAGCACACAGCAGGTGAAGGAGTAAGATAAAAACCCACCAGACCTAACAAATGAAGAGGTAATAGGCAGTCTACCTGAAAAAGAATTCAGAATAATGATAGTAAAGATGATCCAAAATCTTGGAAATAGAATAGACAAAATGCAAGAAACAGTTAAGAAGGACCTAGAAGAACTAAAGATGAATCAAGCATCGATTAAAAACACAATAAATGAAATAAAAAGTACTCTAGATGGGATCAATAGCAGAATAACTGAGGCAGAGGAACGGATAAGTGAGGTGGAAGATAAAATAGTGGAAATAACTGCTGCAGAGCAGAATAAAGAAAAAAAGAATGAAAAGAACTGAGGACAGTCTCAGAGACCTCTGGGACAACATTAAACGCACCAACATTCGAATTATAGGGGTTCCAGAAGAAGAAGAGAAAAAGAAAGGGACTGAGAAAATATTTGAAGAGATTAAACTTGAAAACTTCCCTAATATGGGAAAGGAAATAGTTAATCAAGTCCAGGAGGCACAGAGAGTCCCATACAGAATAAATCCAAGGAGAAATATGCCAAGACACATATTAATCAAACTGTCAAAAATTAAACACAAAGAAAACATATTAAAAGCAGCAAGGGAAAAACAACAAATAACACACAAGGGAATCCCCATCAGGCTAACAGCTGATCTCTCAGCAGAAACTCTACAAGCCAGAAGGGAGTGGCAGGGCATATTTAAAGTGATGAAGGGGAAAAACCTGCAACCAAGATTACTCTACCCAGCAAGGATCTCATTCAGATTTGATGGAGAAATTAAAACCTTTACAGACAAGCAAAAGCTGAGAGAGTTCAGCACCACCAAACCAGCTTTACAACAAATGCTAAAGGAACTTCTCTAGGCAAGAAACACAACAGAAGGAAAAGACATACAATAACGAACCCAAAGCAATTAAGGAAATGGGAATAGGAACATACATATCAATAATTCCCTTAAATGTAAATGGACTAAATGCTCCCACCAAAAGACACAGATTGGCTGAATGGATACACAAACAAGACCCATATATATGCTGTCTACAAGAGACCCACTTCAGACCTAGAGACACATACAGATTGACAGTAAGGAGATGGAAAAAGATATTCCATGCAAATGGAAATCAAAAGAAAGCTGGAGTAGCAATTCTTATATCAGACAAAATAGACTTTAAAATAAAGACTATTAGAAGAGACAAAGAAGGACACAACATAATGATAAAGGGATCGACCCAAGAAGAAGATATAACAATTGTAAATATTTATGCACCCAACATAGGAGCACCTCAATACATAAGGCAAATACTTACAGCCATAAAAGGGGAAATCGACAGTAACACACTCATAGTAGGGGACTTCAACACCCCACTTTCACCAATGGACAGATCATCCAAAATGAAAATAAATAAGGAAACACAAGCTTTAAATGATACATTAAACAAGATGGACTTAATTGATATTTATAGGACATTCCATCCCAAAACAACAGAATACACATTCTTCTCAAGTGCTCATGGAACATTCTCCAGGATAGATCATATCTTGGGTCACAAATCAAGCCTTGGTAAATTTAAGAAAATTGAAATTGTATCAAGTATCTTTTCTGACCACAATGCTATGAGACTAGACATCAATTACAGGAAAAGATCTGTAAAAAATACGAATACATGGAGGCTAAACAATACACTACTTAATAACCAAGTGATCACTGAAGAAATCAAAGAGGAAATAAAAAAATACCTAGAAACAAATGACAATGGAGACACGATGACCCAAAACCTATGGGATGCAGCAAAAGCAGTTTTAAGGGGGAAGTTTAAAGCAATACAATCCCACCTTGAGAAACAGGAAACATCTCGAGTAAACAACCTGACCCTGCACCTAAAGCAATTAGAGAAAGAAGAACAAAAAAATCCCAAAGTGAGCAGAAGGAAAGAAAGCATAAAGATCAGATCAGAAATAAATGAAAAAGAAATGAAGGAAATGATAGCAAAGATCAATAAAACTAAAAGCTGGTTCTTTGAGAAGATAAACAAAAGTGATAAACCATTAGCCAGACTCATCAGTAAAAAAAAGGGAGAAGACTCAAATCAATAGAATTAGAAATGAAAAAGGAGAAGTAACAACTGACACTGCAGAAATACAAAAGATCATGAGAGATTACTACAAGCAACTCTATGCCAATAAAATGGACAACCTGGAAGAAATGGATAAATTCTTAGAAATGCACAACCTGCCAAGACTGACTCAGGAAGAAATAGAAAATATGAATAGACCAATCACAAGCACTGAAATTGAAACTGTGATTAAAAATCTTCCAACAAACAAAAGCCCAGGACCAGATGGTTTCACAGGCGAATTCTATCAAACATTTAGAGAAGAGCTAACACCTATCCTTCTCAAACTCTTCCAAAATATAGCACAGGGAGGAACACTCCCAAACTCATTCTATGAGGCCACCATCACCTTGATACCAAAACCAGGCAAGGATGTCACAAAGAAAGAAAACCACAGGCCAATATCACTGATGAACATAGATGCAAAAATCCTCAACAAAATACTAGCAAACAGAATCCAACAGCACATTAAAAGGATCATACACCATGATCAAGTGGGGTTTATTCTAGGAATGCAAGGATTCTTCAATATACGCAAATCAATCAACGTGATACACCATATTAACAAACTGAAGGAGAAAAACCATATGATCATCTCAATACATGCAGAGAAAGCTTTCGACAAAATTCAACACCCATTTATGATAAAAACCCTGCAGGCAGTAGGCATAGAGAGAACTTTCCTCAACATAATAAAGGCCATATATGACAAACCCACAGCCAACATCGTCCTCAATGGTGAAAAACTGAAACCATTTCCAATAAGATCAGGAACAAGACAAGGCTGCCCACTCTCACCACTCTTATTCAACATAGTTTTGGAAGTTTTAGCCACAGCAATCAGAGAAGAAAAGGAAATAAAAGGAATCCAAATTGGAAAAGAAGAAGTAAAGCTGTCACTGTTTGCAGATGACATGATACTATACATAGAGAATCCTAAAGATGCTACCAGAAAACTACTAGAGCTAATCAATGAATTTGGTAAAGTAGCAGGATACAAAATTAATGCACAGAAATCTCTGGCATTCCTGTACACTAATGATGAAAAATCTGAAAATGAAATCAAGAAAACACTCCCATTTACCATTGCAACAAAAAGAATAAAATATCTAGGAATAAACCTACCTAAGGAGACAAAAGACCTGTATGCAGAAAATTATAAGACACTGATGAAAGAAATTAAAGATGATACAAATAGATGGAGAGATATACCATGTTCCTGGATTGGAAGAATCAATATTGTGAAAATGATTCTACTACCCAAAGCAATCTACAGATTCAATGCAATCCCTATCAAACTACCACTGGCATTTTTCACAGAACTAGAACAAAAAATTTTAAAATTTGTTTGGAAAAACAAAAGACCCCAAATAGCCAAAGCAATCTTGAGAACGAAAAACGGAGCTGGAGGAATCAGGCTCCCTGACTTCAGACTATACTACAAAGCTACAGTAATCAAGACAGTGTGGTACTGGCACATAAACAGAAAGATAGATCAATGGAACAGGATAGAAAGCCCAGAGATAAACCCACGCACATATGGTCTACTTATCTTTGATAAAGGAGGCAGGAATGTACAGTGGAGAAAGGACAGCCTCTTCAATAAGTGGTGCTGGGAAAACTGGACAGGGACATGTAAAGGTATGAGATTAGATCATTCCCTAACACCATACACAAAAATAAGCTCAAAATGGATTAAAGACCTAAATGTAAGGCCAGAAACTATCAAACTCTTAGAGGAAAACATAGGCAGAACACTCTATGACATAAATCACAGCAAGATCCTTTTGGACTCACCTCCTAGTGAAATGGAAATAAAAACAAAGATAAACAAATGGGACCTAATGAAACTTAAAAGCTTTTGCACAGCAAAGGAAACCATAAACAAGACCAAAAGACAACCCTCAGAATGGGAGAAAATATTTGCAAATGAAGCAACTGACAAAGGATTCATCTCCAAAATTTATAAGCAGCTCATGCAGCTCAATATCAAAAAAACAAACAACCCAATCCAAAAATGGGCAGAAAACTTAAATAGGCATTTCTCCAAAGAAGATATACAGACTGCCAACAAACACATGAAAGAATGCTCAACATCATTAATCATTAGAGAAATGCAAATCAAAACTACAATGAGATATCATCTCACACCAGTCAGAATGGCCATCATCAAAAAATCTAGAAACAATAAATGCTGGAGAGGGTGTGGAGAAAAGGGAACACTCTTGCACTGCTGGTGGGAATGTGAATTGGTACAGCCACTATGGAGAACAGTATGGAGGTTCCTTAAAAAACTAAAAATAGAACTACCATATGACCCAACAATCCCACTACTAGGCATATACCCTGAGAAAACCATAATTCAAAAAGAGACATGTACCAAAATGTTCATTGCATCTCTATTCACAATAGCCTGGAGATGGAAACAACCTAAGTGTCCATCATCGGATGAATGGATAAAGATGTGGCACATATATACAATGGAATATTACTCAGCCATAAAAATAAACGAAACTGAGCTATTTGTAATGAGGTGGATAGTCCTAGAGTCTCTCATACAGAGTGAAGTAAGTCAGAAAGAGAAAGACAAATACCGTATGGTAACACATATATATGGAATTTAAGAAAAAAAATGTCATGAAGAACCTAGGGGTAAAACAGGAATAAAGGCACAGACCTACTTGAGAATGGACTTGAGGATATGGGGAGGGGGAACGGTAAGCTGTGACAAAGCGAGAGAGAGGCATGGACATATATACTCTACCAAACGTAAGGTAGATAGATAGTGGGAAGCAGCTGCATAGCACAGGGAGATCAGCTCGGTGCTTTGTGACTGCCTGGAGGGGTGGGATAGGGAGGGTGGGAGGGAGGGAGACGCAAGAGGGAAGGGATGTGGGAACAGATGTATATGTATGACTGATTCACTTTGTTATAAAACAGAAACTAATAATAAAAAAAAAAGTGAAAAAAAAAAAGAAAATGAGGAAAGGATGAGGATGTGTATCCACAGAACACCACTCTCTAATGCAACACAAGCTAAAATTTCTTAAAATTTGAAATTTTACTAGTACTCCTAGGTTCTGTCTTATAATCTTTCATGAAATGTTGCATAAACCTTAGAAGAACTCCAAAAAAAAAAAAGATATGGAGGATGGGGCTAGCTTCTTTTGCTCAGCATATTTTTTGAGAGTCACCTGTGTTGTTGCATGTATTAATATAGTATTTCATTCCTTTTCATTCCTGAGTAATATTCCATTATTGAATATACCATAATTTCTTTATCCATTCATCTGTGAATGGATATTGGAGTATTTATATTGTTAGCTATTATGAATAAATCTTCACTTTTATAGAAATCCTTTTGTGGCCATATGTTTTCATTTCCATTGGACAAACACCTATGAGTAAAATTGCTGGGTTGGTATATGTTTTCCTTTTTAAAGAACTAACATACAGTTTTCCCAAGTGATTATACCAATTTACATATACCCCCAGCAACGTATGAGTTTTCAAATTTTGGCAGTCTTTTGGTGTTGTCAGCCTATTTAATTTTAGCAATCCTAATAGACGTAAAGAAGTATGTCGTGATTTCAATTTGCATTTCCCTGGTGATTAATGGTGTTAAGTATCTTGCCAAATGATTATTGGTTATTTATATACATTCTTTTTGGAAGTGCCTGTCTATGTCTTTTGCTAATTTTTATTGTCTTTTTTATTTCTGAGTTATTTTAAATGTACTATTAGTTCCATAGAATTTTTTTTAATTTCAGATATTTTATTTTTTCAGTTCTTGTGATTTTCGTTTGGTTCTTCTTACAGTTTTCATATCACTCCTGGAATTTCCCATCTCTTAACCCATTATATCCATCTTTTCATGTAAATGCATTAACAGATTTCACATAGTAATTTTAAAGTCCCCATATGCTAATTTCAATATCTAGGTTAGCTATGAATCTGTTTATATTGACTGATTTTCATATGACTCTGGGTCACATTTCCTCGTTTTTTTGCATGTCTAATAATTGCTGATGGCATATGAACTTTGTGAATACATTGTGGAGGCTTTAGATTTTATTGTCTTTCTCCAAATGGTATTGAAATTTATCCCAGCAGGTAGTTAAATGACTGCCAGGTAATAAGGAGGCTTAGTTTTAGGCTTTGTTAAGCCTAAAACTTATAGGCTGGTCTATTTCAGTTTTTCCCTTAGTCCTTGGATGTGGTCTTTACTCCTAAAGCTTGGACCTTCGGGGGTTTCAGTGGAAATCCCAAGTTGTTTGGCAACTCCCTCTAATCTGCGGGAGTAAAATTCTAAACTCTATATCCCTACAGTGAGAAGATGATGAATGCTCTGCCCAGTGAGTTCAGCCTTCCAGCTTTTGTTTTCTTCCTCATCTCCATGGAGTCTTTCCCTGCACAAACACAGCTCAAGGCTTAGCCAAGGATTAAAGAGGTATTTATTTATAGATTTGGGGGTTCCCCCTCTGTGACTGTCCCTGTTCTGGAGTCCTTATCTCAATTCCTAGTCATTCTGTCAAATCTGATTCAGTTCTATGATTCCTAGAGCCAGTAAACCTATTTCTTTTGGTTTGAGCTCCATCAGCCACGTGCCAGGTAGGGTAGAAGGAGCCCTCCGGGTCACAGCTATTTAAATGTAGATTTCACCCAGTATGGTTTCCTTCTTTCAGAGGATTGCCTGCTTTTAGTTGCTCTCTAGTGCCAGTAAATACTTTTTGTTATTGCTTTTGTATTTTGCCAAGAATCTGTATATACTGTTGGTGGGATGGCTAATCTGATACAAGCTGTCATTATCAGAAGCTGGAAGTGTACACATTTTTGATTGGTTAAAACATGATCTCATATGATTTCACAGCTATATTTGTGGCCCTTTGGGAAAAAATGTATGAGACAAAACGTCAGTGGTAATATCAATTGTATCAATTCTGTGTTTAAAAGTATTGTTATGTCTTTGAAAGACAAAAATAAAAAGACTATATATGCACGAACTCAATATGAGAGTGTAAAATTCTGTAATCTATTATCAATTATTTTGCTAGACTTATTTTCCTAAAATGAAAATCTGATTTTATTACTTCCCTACTAAAGTAATATTTGCCATTCCCCATATTCACATTACAAAACCCTTAATTCCAAATTATGGTCTTTTAGGCCCTTCACAAATGTTCCAATTTGCCCTCCCCACCTCGTATCACTCCATTCTTTCTCCTCACACATCTGATCTGGCCACATCTAAATCCTCACAATCCCCTAAACACACCATGATTTCTTTGCAAAGTACTCTCTACCGAGGATATCTAGCTATGCCTCCCGTTTCCTTTTCTGCCAAGCAAGGTCTTTCTCATTTTTCAACTTCTAGTTCAAATGTTTCTCCTCTAAAAAACTATTCACACCCTTTATAGGACACAGTAGTGCCTCTTTATGTTCCCACGATATTCTGGTTTATGCACTAATTCCATACTTATAAATTGTTTTATAGCTATTACATAAATAGCAGAATGTGTGTCTCCTCTCTTGGTCTATCAGCTCCTTGAGGGCACAGGAGGTAGCTTATTCTCTTGTAGATCCCCAGCTATCTCAGTAACTGACATTTTGTATGTGTTTAATACAATTGAATTAAATGCAATTAAATCTGAGAGGAAAAGCAGTCTAGCTTCTTTTTTTAAATAATACTGAAGAAGTGGTTAGGCTACTTTAAAGCCAAAGAATCAGAAGTTAAAAAGTAAAGTAATTACACAGCCAGAAGGTTATAGTCACAGATCTAATGATGAGCTTCTATATTAGAAGTGTTAACAATTCACAGAATCTGAAAATTCATCCACTTCTCTCAGGTCTGGTGCAGCCTGCTGGAAAAAGTGCTCCTTTAGTTTCACTTAGAGTCAGGCTGAAAAGGTAGCAAGCTCAATAGTGGCCGATGCGAGATTCAACACAGTAGCACTTTTTCCATCTCCCCCACCCCAGGGTGAGAGGAGATGGAGGACTAACAGTTAACATTCGTGCTGACACAATGTATTCACTCCAACCCAAAATGTCTAAACCTAATTACAATTAAAAAAAAATCCAAGATCAAAAGTCTGAAAGTTGAACACAATTTTCCAGAGAGATAAGACTACCTTTGCCTCTTGGCCTACCAAATATATATCCTACAGGCAAAAAGAAAACTACAGTCCTTAAATACACAGGTCACCAAAGCCCATTTATTATTTTTTTTCCTGGGCATATAGCTAGACAGCACTTTCTAGCCTCCCTTCTAGTTATGTGTTGTCATGAGATTGTGTCCTGTTTAAAGGAGTATGAGTAAAAGTGATGTAACTACTTCTACTCCAATCCCTAAAACCCCTGCACACGCCCTCCGCCTGATCTCCCTGTTGTCTGCAGGCTGGATGTAGAGGCTCCAGGGCAAGACTCCAATGCCCCAGGAGATGGTACAGCAACCACATGGCAAGTGCTTGAATCCCTAAATGATTCTGTAGAGCAGAGTTCCGCCCCGTCCCCACTTCCCATACTGGATGGTGAATCAGTATTAGATAAACTTTTATTATGCAGAGCCACTGAGGTTTTGGAATGTTTCTGACAGCAGTTTGCCTCGATTAATACATTTACATCTGTTGTAAATACTACAATGGTCATTTTCATTCAGGCTGATTATTGTTATGTTTTCAACTTTTATGCAAAATATTCAGATTTTAGTACTAGAACGAACATGTTATCTGGGCCATGTTCATTTCCTTCTGTATGCCCATTATCATGCTAGACTCTCAGGTCTCAGAGAACCAAAGCCAGCCTGTCCCATTAACTCAAATAGTTGTTCCTCCTACTTTGTGATCAAAACCAGACTAGTAGAAGATAAAGGCTGAGGACTGCCTCAAAACTGCCCGTGGTATGGTCAGCTAGGAGCGGAGTGAACACTGAGGTCACCCACAGGGCTGCTCTTCATCAGGACTACAAGGGGTCTGGCTGCAGCTTCTTCCAAAGACCAGGCTTTCTGCTGTACTGACACACCTGTCACTTACCGTCCTGACAGCCAGGCCAGAATGCTTGCAGGCAGATGGTTAACTATGGCAAGGGCCTTTAATTCCCAGCATATTTCCTCCAGTAACCTAACAAAGGCTAAATTCAGAAGACCTGAGCCTATTAATTAGGCCATCTTACCTAAGTTTTCTTACACTATAGCCTAGAGAATTAGACCATCTGAGGGTGGGGGTAGAAAGATGGATTTCAGCTGTGCTTGGGGGAAATTATTTTTCACTTTTGTCAATTTTACCTTGTTGTTTAGATTTTGGGAATGTTTTATAGGATAGTCTTATCCCACTATTTAAATAGCTAAAATAAGGACAAAAGAGATGGGACATGAAACCACCAATTTTTCTGACCTAGGATTTATTTTACCCATGGATTCCAAGCCACCTCTCTGGCATTCCTCAGGTAAAGCTCCCCATTTTACACACAAATGAACAAACTGATGCTGACAATAGGGGAAGAAAAAGAAAGCCATAAAGCACTGGAATCCATCAGATACGGTGGACTAGTGAATGTAACAGCTAGCAAAAAAAAAGAACCAGGAAAGAGTTCTAAATACATGTTTTAAAAAATACTAAAAGCACAATTTAGTGAAATCCAGTTATTTTAGAAATTGGCCCTATGAGGCCTCTCCCTTGTCTACAAAGACAATTTTCTAAACAGTGTTTAGCAAGGGGGATTCTGAAGTTCTTAGATCTGCACATATTCATTTAATCTTCTTCTGTAAATAAAAGACAGTAACTTAATCTAAAAGTTGCCACACAAATCATATTAGCCTGAAAATAAGAGGCTCTCTCATTGAATATATCCCTTAGAAGCTCAAGAGGATACAACAGAGTTCTTTCTAAATCAAATCAACATAAATTTATTAAACTACCTTGTACACAGCATTCTTCAAGAAGTTGTGAGGGGAATCCAATAATGATAATAATACGTCACATCTTTTGAGGGTTTACCAAGTGCCTTCCAGGGTGCAAAGTGACTTACAAGCTTTCACCTTATGAGAGGTGGTATTGCAAAGTGGAAAGAAGATGATTCTGGAGGCAGAGGTTTGAGTCCTAGTGCCGCCATTCTAGCTCCCTATGTTCTGATGTTCTCATCTGTAAATTGGAGACCCTCATTCAAAATCACAGGGGTTTTGTAAGGAAATTAGTTATTACATGACAGGTACTTTGAATAAGGCCTGGCACGTAGGAAGTAGGCAATAAATGTTGGTTATGCTATTACATTTAATCATCATAAAAATGTGTACACGTAGGATCTACTAGAATGACTAACAAATAAAGAAGTAGAAGTTAAAGAATTAGTGCAAGATTATGTCACAGCTGGGGTCGGAGCCCATGTTTGCCTAAATTTAAAAGTCTGAGTTCTTAATCCCTACTCTCTCCTACTGCCATTCATGCAAAGAAGTATAAACCATAGTCCCTTCCCTTGGGAACCAAGTGACTAGAACAGAAAGGCTCAGAGCTAGGTTTTCACCAACGAAAATAAAATGTAGTTGGCAATATGTAGAGTATTTTAGTATGGAGAATACGTCTTTTAATAGATCAGCAAAACTTTTGGGTATATTTCACATGTTAATGTGTTACATTTTTAAAGACCTTTGACAAAACCACCACGAATTTAATTATTAAAACAATTTTGCAAGGTGGGCTGGGACTTTTTTACTTTTCCAATTTTATAGCTGAAATAATTCAATAAGTGCAAAAATAGGCACCCAGAATCATCTCCCTGTGGCAGATATGAATTCAAGTTTTATGGCTCTCAAAGTGTGGTATCACCTGGCGAGTCTGAGAAAAATATAGATTCCTAGACCCAACCCCGAATGCATGGAATCAGTCTCTCTAGCAGTGAGACCTAGAATCTCCATTTAATATTTTCCGCAGGTAACATAGATGCACACAGCCAGCCGAGAACTTTGAGAATCATTCCTCCATACTATCTTGCTTTCTTAACAGAGCTCCCGAGAGTGGTGAGTAGTTTGGTCTACGGTGAGTAATCTGAGTGTTCACTGCATAACAGTTTGCACTTAGAGCCAACAATATTAACAGGAACTAGAACTGAAATCCAGTACCAAGTAGGATTTTGATTAAACACTGCTTCACTCAAAGATAGATATGATGATCATGAAATGCCCTGGGCATGAAGAGGTCCTAGGTGCATGGCCTCCAAAGTAAGGTCACAAGATGTCCATACAGGGAATGGAAGAATATATTCAAACATTTATTGATAGTCATAAATTTTATCTAAACAGGTAAGAATGGAGTTCAGATTTACTAATATTTAACATATAGATGGACAACAGTACTTGTATATAATTTATAAGTAAACACACATATACATATAGGTGCACACTCAACAAATTTGTATTGAAAGAGGTGGACAATTTAAAAAACTTGGAGTCAACAGAGGTGGGGATTAAGCGTGCTCCGGAATCAAACTGCCGGTTGCTATCACTTAGATGTTCCTGCATCTATACAATGGGTATAATATTAGTACCTACCTTGTAGGGGTCTTATGAGAATTCAATGAGGTGACATTTGTATAGTGCTTAGCTTAGCCTGCATAAGTGCTTAAGGACTCTTCATGTGGTCGATCTTTGTACCACAGCAACTGATGCACAGAGAATCGGAGCAACTGGTCCCATCTTTGTATTCATGCCCTTGGCAGTGTGATTCTACAGCTTCCCCCATCATGAGATGGAATCTAGGTTGACCTTATATCTTGCTTTGGCCAGTAGAATAAGACAGAAGTGAATCTGTGCCAGTTCTAGTCCTAAGTCTCAAGAAGCCTTTCACGCTTCTCACTTGGAACCCTGCTCAGCTCCCAGGCCAGCCTGGTGAAAAATAAGAAGCCACCTGGAACAGCAACAAACTGAGGTCACCCTAGGCTAGCCAGCACTAACTTTCCTGGCAACCGACTACAAACCCATGAGTGAGCCCTGCTAAGATGAGGACTGCCCAGCTTACGGTGAACCCAACAGAATTATGAGTTATATGAATAGTTGTTCTTTTAAGCCACTAAACTTTGGGAGTGGTTTGTTACACAGAAAGAGCTAACTGATATACGTAGCCATTATAATCAGGAAAAATACAAAACAACAATCTACTCTCAAGGGAAGACTCAAAGGAATAAGGTTAAATAGCTGCCCTAAACTCTGGGGAAAGAAAGACAATATAGTTGAAGTAATCAGGTGAAAAGCTGATTCCATTAGAGGTTACCTGTAGCCTGCATGCAAGATTTATGTGTCAGGTACTGAACAGCATCAGTGTCCCCTTTAGGGAGGAGAAGAAATATTTGTGAGAAAATACAATGCAACAACAAGAAGATCCACATCTTGAAGCTTCACAGATACAAGGAATGCAGTGATCTGAAACAGCCTTGGGCTGACTTAAAAGTTAACTTCTGTTATGAACCTCCTGATCTTTCCAGTCAATTTGACGATGAGACTTGGACTGTGATCCCAGGAGAAAATGGTAAATGTAATAGAATAAACATTTGCACATTTCTCAGCCCAGGAACCTGGAGCAATTTTTAACTATGGGTCACACACCTAACTGTCTTCATCTCTAATCCAAAAGTTTAGTGACTGATCTTTAAAAATCAGGAGACACTTCTAATCTCCTAGAATCTAAGATCTAACTAATTGTGCAGATACCCAAGAAACAGTGATTTTCGTTTCTCCTGTAGGACCTGAATTCCCAAGTGAAGATAAGAGAATATTTCTCAGAAATAGTTACAATAGACCTCCCAATTTTTTTTTTGGAAAAAATATGAATTAATGAGCTCTGTGTCATCATCATTAGTTTTGAGAGTAAGAAAGTCCAGTTGATTAAAATCTTACTCAGATTATGATAAAGATATATTTAGTTGATGCTAATTTCATGATAAAGAAATTATTTTACGACCTAACTCAGTATTCCTTCCACGTATCCATGCTATCTCTTAAAAAAAATTCTTGATCAAGAAAATGTCATTTTGACATGGGTTACTGGTTGCCTACACACTATCAGTTTTCATTTTCCCTACTAACAGAATCCCTCTATTGACTGGGGTGGCTATATGACCAACTAAAATCTATAATTTGCCATCAGCTCTTTCAAAGATGAAAAAGATATGTGTAACCAATTTAGATGGAAGGAGAAGCCATTGTGTGGGCTTCTAGGAAAGCTCATTACAGACGGCTTACTCTCATAGATCTTTTTATACTATTATCACGATGATGGTGATGATGATGGTGGTGATTATCTGGCTTTCCCACTCATCCACCTTCCTGCATGAGACTGAAACTGGGTCAGACTTCAGTAGCCATCATAGTGAGCATGAGCACAAAGGCTACATTCTGGTATGGTAGAAAGAAGAGCTGGTAGGTTCCTGAATCTCCGATGGCATCTGTGGAGATGTCACATTAGTCCTGAACTACTTCTCATTTGAGGAGAGAAAACAGTTTCTGCTAATGCATATGTCTTGTGTAAGCTAGTATCTGGGGTGGGAAATGGGGTTTCTGTAACTTGAAGCCTAATTCCATTTTTAAATGTGGTAGGCATATATTTTAACTTAGCTGAAGGATGTTCCTGGAAATTCTGGATGAGGACCTTCTCTTTGACCATTAGAGAAGTATTAATTACTAGGAAATTCTGAGCTGACAAAACACTGGAAAGGGAATAAGAGTTGGTAAAACTCCTGACATTTCACTGGAGGGGCCAGGGTAGTACTGACCAGACTAAAGAAGGAAGGGCAGTGAGAAGAATCTAGAATGTGCCAGTCTGGCAGCCATTTGACCTTAGGATAGCTTATATTTCATCAGTTCTCACCAGGGAGGGATATTTCCATCAGCAATAAGGTTGGATTTACTGAAGGTAAATGCTACTAAAGGACCCAGAGAAGAGAATGAGGATCATATTTCTCTGGAAGTCCATAGAGACACCCTCACTAAGCATAAATTTGCCATCAGAGATGGCAGGGATTTTCAGGCAGAGAATGCATTAGCTGGTGCCTCAACAGCTCAGTAACACTTTTTTTTTTTTTTAATTTGGTAATTTTGCTTGAGAAGAAAAAATATGCAACTCAGTTTTTATTCAAGGGCATCCTCATTCCTCCACCCAAGCAGAGACTCTTCTCAAGGAAATGTGAAAAGGCAGGTCCTAACACTATATCCCTTGAAAGAATAATTCCTCAAAATAATCTTCAAATCTGATGTTAATAGAGTCTAAGCATTAATGGAAATTTTGACCTTAAGTAAAGAAGAAATAATAACTGTATTCTCTGAGCAGCTGTAATAGACCTGTTTCTAGAGAGTGGCTTTGCCTCGGTTAAAGGCATAGATTGTGTCCTTGTTTCTGTAGAAGTCTTCTTAATAGAGAGCAGGTTAAGCAGAAACATGGTGGAGGGAGACCTCTCTCTTTCCAAGAAATAAGAAATGAGTCAACTTAAATACTTCCTCTTCTATCAGAAAATTCCCAGTAGCTGGGGACATAAGTTCAGAAGTCGGGATGATGAGGTAGGTCAATATTAACAGGTGTCTTGGAGACAACCTCATTTGTTTTATCATAAAATGAGAGCCATGGAGAAAGGTAATCTTTCCCAAAGGAATTTAGCTTTTAAACTTTAATCGTGTTATAGAATCTCTTCTCATTTTCTTCCTACAAAAAAGTAAATATGTCATTTTGTGGCTCATACTCCCATCTGCTCCAGGAAATGCTAATGAATTTAGGTGAGGTGAAAAAGGATTAAAAATCTGCATGAGAGAAAAAGAAATCTCTGTGAACTTTCACCTGGATGTCTAGAGGAAATTGATAAAAGCCTGTCTGCATATATGTATTTGTGGAAACATAAAATCCTGACACACACAAGATAGAATCTTTGTTTGGGTAAAACAGCCACTCACTTTACTTTCCATAGTTTTAAAAGGACTAATGACTCAGGGTATCTGTAGGTCCCAGAAGGCAGCCTGTTTCTCCAAAGCACACACATGAAGATGGCATTTACTGCCCCAATCCAAACATTGACTTTCTCTTCTCGCATTATTATTTTCAGAAGGAACTCTGAGGAACAATCTTATGGGAAGAAAAAACTTAGGGCCAAAAAACATTTTGATAATTCTGGCATGCAATAAAATTATACTTTCTTTCTGGCATTTTTTTTTTTTCTGATTAAAAAAAAAAGAGTTGACTAACTTTTGGCAAAAGGCTATTTTTTTTTCCTGTATTTCATAACTTGACAGTTTTTTAAATTGGAAAAATCTACCCAGTGGAGCTTATAGTAGTTCATAAATTTGATAAAATTTCCTAATTTCTTTTCAGTAAAAAAAATTCAATGTATGTACCTACATGGATGAAGACCTTGCCTTAAAACTTCTAAACTCTCATAGAAATATGTTAGTTAAAAGTTCTCAAAGAGCAAAAAGAGCGCCATATAACAAATTAAATCTTAGCATCAAAAAACAGTACTTAACCTAAACTGATAAGACAGCAGAATGAATAGTGCTTTGGTCATATGTGATTTCTATAACTAAAGTTGCATTTCCATGCATTCATCTAAAGTATTTCTAAACAAATAGAGATCAGATTTTGCCAGGGAATATTTCTACTTAGGAAAAAAGAAAGAATTTCAGAACTATTTCTTTGGGAAATGAAAGTAGGAATTTTTCCCATGGAATCTACAGGAGGGCCCTGGTGCTATCAGACCTGCAGTGGCCATTCAGTCCCCACGTCCTAGGCCTAGGTTATTTGAATGTCAATTGAGCCCCCCATCTGCAGATCCTCAAAGATGCCCTCCTTCTGCAAGGCTACTACAAGGGGAAATACATTTCTAGAAGTCAGTGGAGCAAAACTTTCAGTTTCCTTCCCCTTTTTCAAGCCCAGACCCAGTCACCAGGTCCCAAGCCCTTGTTTTACAGCCTCTTCTAGATAAACTCCTTCTAAATCTATTTGTTCCTTGATGGACACACTGGGGGTGTCTCCCAAGAATGGCAGCTGAATGTGAAGAAAATGTCACAATTTTTTTTCTGCTAGAGAAGGGTCTGTTTGGTGAGAACTTTTACTTCATATACTCACCCATTAAAAATCAAAAAACAGGCAGCTCGGGCTTCCCTGGTGGCGCAGTGGTTGAGAGTCCGCCTGCCGATGCAGGGGACACAGGTTCGTGCCCCAGTCCGGGAAGATCCTACATGCCGCGGAGCGGCTGGCCCCGTGAGCCATGGCCGCTGGGCCTGCGCATCCGGAGCCTGTGCTCCGCAACGGGAGAGGCCACAGCAGTGAGAGGCCCGTGTACCACACACACAAAAAAAAACAAAAACAAAAACGGGCGGTTCAAGCAGTGGAGCCGCGTGGGAGGAGTAAATAGGTCTCTCCGTGCTGATAAAGCAGGTTCTGTTCATTCTTCAAGTTCACAGAACAGAGACTTCAGAGAGGATAAAGCCATGGCTGGGATAATCCTGCAGCTCATCGAAATGGCTATTTTCCTTTCCCCCAGCGGAACCATTTTGCCCCATCTAAAATGCTTGTGGGAGAAGTTAAAATGAGCCACGTGTGCCTTCCCCCACAAAGGGGCCCTATATTTAACATAGCACAAGCATCCAACACCTCAGACGGCTTTGAAGAAAGCTGTGTTTATTATGTGGGCTTATGAAATTAAAAGTACAAACTTTCTTATACTGGAAAAATTTGCAGTGAAATTTACAGCCAAAATAAGGAAGCTGTGCATAATGTAACTCTTGGCAAGAATTTTAATCAGTGGATCGGCAGGGCTGGATGCAATACTTCAGTTCCTTTCGGGCTTGTCTGAGCTTCCTTAATTTAAATACCACACACTGGGTCTGGGGAGAGCACTTGGGAGACATTGTGCTTTCCGCAGGAAGCAACACAAGCTAATGAGAAGGGAGCACCGTGATAACAGTTTCAACCTCAGGGAATGAATGATAGCGAGAGAAAGATACACTGTTACAGTAGAGCAAAGCCACACAGATTTACGTTATGATAAGGCATTCCAGCCCCATTACTTTAAGCAGGTAAAGATGTTCCCAGGTTATCAGTCTGACTCAGTTTGGCTTTAAAGAGCACAATTCTGGACCTTGTCAGAAGTTTTCATGCGGGATTGTCGTCTTCCCAATTGCAAAACGACAGAACTATCCAGTAGCCCTCAATTTCTGAGCAGCATGACAGCAGTTCAAACAAGTTGAAAGTCAGGTCACATAATGTGGACCCCAAACTGACCATCACAGAAAGAGTTATAATGTGATTAAAAGCTCCAGGGAACCTATTAAATCTGCTATCCCTGTCAGGATGAAACAAGAGCAACCCTGCCTCTGAAGCTACGATTTTTAAAGAGGCCTCTAGGAAAACATTTTATCCCTCTGCCATCTGCATGACACTTGAGTAATTAGTATCAGGTATATCACATGAAATCTCAGGAACTGAACTATTGAGAAAGAAGACTCAGAAGTCAAATGGTAAAGATATAAATTATATAGTGTTTGGACTTGACTGTACCATTCGCGTGCAGTATTTTTCTTTTAAAAAATATTCTTTAAAAATTTTTTACATGTAATTAAATTTACAAATGTAACAAATTCTGGGAACACAAGAGGTTGTTTAAAAATATTCTTCAATGACTCAGTCCTATGGAAGGTAAATGAGGAATGGGGAGGGCAATTCGCTCTGCTGCACAGGAGTCAAAGGTCAAGGGACACCAGAAAGCCCCAACTCTCCATAAACTGTCCTGCTAAGAACGTTTTCAGAAATTAATTCAGAAATATGATCTGTTTAGAGAAAGTACTGATTATTTTTATGCTACAGTATTTATTTGCTAGGTAATAAATTCATATACATACTAGCATCTAGAGAAAGTTACTATTTGGGGGGTTAACCTGTTGTAAGTTCTGTGAAACCAGAAATTAATGTGAATACAGTTTAGGACATCATTGCTTCACCAATCATACCAGTGCATATTTGGTTTCTAACTCTCCATGGGGAAAGCAGAAAGCTGAGATCTTGGCAGAGCCATGAAACCACACCTTGTGGACTGGGTTCATGGTCTGCTTTAATTCTGGTCCTGTAGAAAAGGAATCTAGGTTTTTAATAAAGGACATTTAAGAAGGCATATCTCCGTTTAGCAACTAGTTTAATGACAATCTTGATAGTTTCTGCTGACAATGAATATTGGAACTGATGAAAAAAAACCTTCCCAGAAGGCAGAAGAATATGGTGCTTCCAAATTCATATGGAGTGCATGATACCTCATAAGCCAGGGAGAATGTAAATGGAAGTGGTTTTGAATGGGATGATAAAAGTGTCCAGGAGAATTTGATGACCAGGCTCGAAGGCTGTGGGAGAAAACAAAACTCAAAGGGTGGATTTATGTAAGTTAATTATGCTAGGAAAGATGGCTTGGGGGTTAAAAACTCCAATAAACTAATTTAGGAGCGTGAAAATGATTCCATTATGATTGAAATTAGGTAAGAATGTCTTAACAATTAAAGAAAAAACCATGAGACTTAAGTAATATAAAATCAGCAGGCATAGTATCTGTGGGAACTAGGCATTTCCAACTACGAAGAAAGAAAACATAACTAATTTGAAAAGAGTAAAGAATTAAGAAGATAATCACTACTTGTATATGTCTATTTCTTTATTAAAGAAATGCCTAAAAATGTAATTCATTAGGTCAGAGCTCAGCATCCTTTTAAAAAATTGTTCCTAATTCTCTGTAAACCTTTATACCTCCCCAGGCCCCTTCATCCAGACTGCAGTTAAAAAAAAAAAAAAATTAAGCTTCTCTTGAAATCTTAACTGGTAATCCCCCACCCTTAACTTTTCAAACTATTTAATTATTTAATTCTGGTCACTAAGAGTAGTGAGGTGCTGTTATATAAGTTACTCTTCTATTACTTCATTTATCCACTTTTTTATTTGATGAAGACTTCACAGGCACCCACCATGTTCCAGGTACCACTAAGCATTGTGGACAGAAATTTAAAGAAGCAGAGCCTTTAACAAAATGGCATCAGAATTACACGTCATAATTAGGATAGCTAGCAAAGTTCTTTGCCCTCATATCAGAGGATTTGTCAGTACTTCTCCACTCTACTGCACTCAACAAAATCTGCCGTCTAGTTGAAATCCAAATGCCCTCTTTCTATAACTTCTCTCACCCAGCCCAGTACCCATTTGTTACCCCTCTGACTTTGGGTAGGTTTTCTGAAAAAAGCACAGTTTCCAGAGTTAGATGGGATGGACAAATTTCTCATCCATCACTACTATTTGCAATGCTAGGTGAGCTGCTTAGCCCTTTTGAGCCTGTTTCCTTATTTGTAAAATGAAAATAATAATTCTTATCTTTAAGGGCATTTTTGAAGATTTGTTTGGATCAAGAATGTAAGGCACTTAAACTAGGGTAGACACTCATTAAATGGTGGGTGGGTGCTTTAATTACCATTAGCTTCATCATTTCCCCTAATATCAGGGCTGTTCTTGCACTGGTGTTGGTTAAGAGGGGAATCTAAAGGGTCAAGACCCAGCCTCAGTCCCAAATCAGGATGATGCATGTATTACAGCTCTACAGCAGTGAGGCAAATCTCACCCTCAAAACCAATGTGCTGATAACAGTCTACAAAAGTTCCAAAGTAAATCTTGCAAAGTTGTTATATGCCTAACCAAAAGGAAAGAAAGCAGTGGTTATTATACAAGCCAAGATGATTTTCTTATTCAACTAGGGTGCCATTTTCTTCATGCAGCCTTCTGAAAAAGTTGTCATGTAAAATTATTTCACATTCTTTTCAGCCCACTCGAAGCACATAAGGGCTTACTGAAACACGGGTCTTGTAAATATGCCTGAATGTCAGGATTTTGGCTGTAACAGTGGAACTAGGAAGGACTCCAGTTGTATCTTTCTGTGCTCTTCCTGATTTATGAGCCAGAACCCTGGTATTTGACGCATGTGTGAGAAAATACATTGTTTTCTTTTTTATCTATTATGATTTTTGTGAAAGCAACAATTATCTAATTTTTCACCTTAATAACAAAGAGAATTTAGAAAGTAAAAATGTATTGCCCAACAGGAAAAAAAAAAAAGAGCAATACTATATGCAATTAAGTACCTTCGTTAGATCTTGAAATTATAACCTATATTCTAGACCTAGAAACCCAGAAGAGTTATAGCAAATAAAAAGTCAATCCAGGGACTTCCCTGGTGGTCCAGTGGTTGAGACTTCACCTCCAGTGCAGGAGGTGTGGGTTCGATCCCTGGTCAGGGAGCTAAGATCTCACATGCCTCTGCCAAGAAAATAAAACATAAAACAGAAGCAATATTGTAACAAATTCAATAAAGAATTTTAAAAAAAAGTCAATCCATTGGTGAAAACAGACATCCATCAGTCTTTCCTGTTAATGGTCATAAAACACAAAGTGGCAGAAGAAACGATTCTTCTAACGTTTTCTTTATTCAAAGCCAAAATTGTCTACTCAAAATGTTATATGACCAAGAGTTTGTGCAAACTGTTTAATCATAAAATTGAATACTATGACACACAAATTCAAACTAAATACCATGAGAAAAAGAATCTGAGAAACATTGCAGCAGTTGATGTGTAACTGTATACTGCATGTTTTTTAAAATAATTTATTACATTTACCTAACTTACTACAAAGTGCAGACCTGATGCCCTATCACTCCTAAATGTTCCAGTCTGTATTTCCCCAAAGCAAGGACACTCCCCTCATAATCACCTTACAACCCTCCATGTCAGGAAATTGATATTGGTACTACCCTACCACCCTATTTTGTCAATTGCTCCAACAATCTCCCTTGTTGCTTTCTGGGTCAGAATCCAATTCAGCATAAGTGTATTTAAAGCTTATGTGGAATTGAATGATTTATGGAAAAGGATTGCATTTTAGAATAACTGTTCTTCACAGTTACTTATTTTTTAATATTATTTTTAAACTTCTTTCCCACCAGATTTGACACCCCTCTCATATTGACACCACTAACCAGTAAAAGTAGACATTTCCATATCACTTGGAAACAGATTACTAAAACACAGAAAAAAAGGAAACTGTGTTTTTGAAGGGCCTGAGATTATCGATCTGTTCTCATTGTTTGAATTCATGCATTTGTTCATAAAATATGTGAATATTTTAACTTTCTACTGTATCCTGGTTTCTGAAGAAAACTGTACTTTAAAAATACGTATTTAAAGTTGTGGCCCCAACCTCGACTGGACGATATTACATATACATGCCTATGTCAGATACAGTATTTATTTTGATAATTACTAACTTAGCAAGTAAGTTAAATATCTTTAGGAAAATATTTACTGACACATTTTAAGGCATTTTTGAAGGAGAATAGCCATTAACATATATGTGAGAAGCATGGATACACTGAGGTTTTCCAAGCTATTAATTATAGTTTGACTATAAGCTAACATCTTGAAAACTTTTGCAACAAGTTATTTATTTATCATGATAATGGAATATGGACTTTTCTCTAAAAAACATAGGCACAACTGTCTAGCAGGGGTCTCAGTACTTTCTCATCAGTAACGAAGTATGACATCTCAATGTGGCAAACTCACTTAAGCCTGGATGCAATTCTAGACGAGTGGAAGGGCAAGAGGTTAAGCCACGGCTGTATTTATCAATATGCTTTTAAACCAATGAGTGGATCAAGTAACATACAGAGTGAATGGGAATTAAATGTAATTAAAATCACTGTCTCCACACACAGGGCAGGTTATAACCTTTATTCTCTCTAACCAAGCCCCTCCCCTCACATGTCTCTAAGAGCCATAAATAAAAGAACCCAAGATTTTAGAAAGTTTTTTTAGGATGTTATATGTAGTTTGTTCTTAAAAATCTGACCTAAAAATACAAAGCAGAGGTGTCTAGGAGAAGGTTTTTAAAAGACAAACACAAAAAATGGCTGAAATTGTGTTGGCATTTTTTATGTGATGGCATATTTTATTTTGGTGTATGTAATTTTGTTTGATTTCTTCTAAGCTCTGTCTGAGTAAGGCACATGTGTCAAAAATGAAAACAGTCCCTAAAGGGAGAATAGAATTTCTCAATCTCTGAGCCGACTGTTGTCCAGCATTTGCCCACCAGACCCTTTCTCCCAATAGCATATAGGTCAACATAGAACTTTGGGGGGTTGTAACCTGGGGTAGGGGGGAGGGAATGGGGGTTGAAAGAAAAAAAAATAGGGAATATATCTAAAGTATAATAAAGTGCTTTGCTAATCCCTGGTGAGGCAGCATTCCTTGCACTAAGTTCTAGCACAACTGGAACAAACTGCATTCTAATAGGAACCAAGCAGTTTTTTGGTGATTGCTGAGTGAAAGCCACCTCAGAAGGCACGGAAGAGAATGTCTGCCTCAGGAGGTGAGACAGAATCATCTATATCACCACATTCTCCATTCAGAAGGGGAAGGCGAATATAGATTAATGAATTACTAGTTCAAGCATTCTTCTAGAAAGTTCTTTTTTTCTGATCATATATGTATTGTTTTTACCTTGTAGAAAATGTGGAGAATACAGAAAAGTGAAAGTACCAAATTACCCATACTCCCATAACCCAGAAAAAAACCTCTCAGTATGTGGTATATTGCCTGAGTGTTCACTTACGGAATGGACTGTTTGATTTAAGGCATTGGTTCTCAAAGTGTAGTCCAAGGGACCAGCAACAAGAGCATCACCTGGGAACTTGTTAGAAATGCACATTTGGGGGTCTCACCCAGACCTATCAGAAATTCTGGAGATGGAATCCAGCAATCTGGAATTGAACAAACCCTTCAGGTGACTCTAATCATGATAAAGTTTGAGAACCACTGTTTTAAGATATTCTTAACACACAGATTTGAAGAATCTGGGCCAAATATATCATCCTTTTTTTTAAATGAAAACATAAATAACACTAGGTTTAGATTGTGCCTAACTCTTCGACTAAGACATAAACCAAACAGTAGAATACAGGCTCTGACCCCTAGTTTTAAGAGTACAGTTCCTCTGCTGAAAGAAGAAACAAAATTGAGGAAAAAAAATTTTTTTCTTTTATCCTTCCTTCATTCCTGGTTTATTCCAGAAAGTATTAAGATGATTTAAGTTTCTGAGATCAAGGTATCTGTCAATAGACAATTTTGAGGGCTTCATATGCTATGGTTTAACCTGATTTCTCCAAAGTGAGTATAACTTGGAAGAAAAGAACAATTAATCAGAGCAAGAACGTTACCAGTTAGCAAAAGTATAATTAGATAATTAGACATAACTGTCTAATTTTAATAGTCTTGCATCAGGAATTCCAAACTTTAATGATTTTTTCCCCCTCATCATCCTAGAAGTGAAATTGTTTACTGAAGGAACAGTATACAAATAGATAATTCATTTTTTTTTTTTTTGTTTTTTTTGTTTTTTTTTGGTACGCGGGCCTCTCACTGCCGTGGCCTCTCCCCTTGCGGAGCACAGGCTCCGGACGCGCAGGCTCAGCGGCCATGGCTCACGGGCCCAGCCGCTCCGCGCCATGTGGGATCTTCCCGGACCGGGGCACGAACCCGAGTCCCCTGCATAGGCAGGCGGACTCCCAACCACTGCGCCACCAGGGAAGCCCTAGATAATTCATTTTTAATAAGGTTAAACTGCAGTGCAGTTACTATAAATATGCTATTGAAATGATCAGATACTTAACAGTCCTTTTAAAAATAATGTGTCCATACTCCCTTGAAAGGGGAAAGAAATAAACCCAGTATGCTAAACCACACAGACATTTTAGAAGGCATCTAGTTACCAAAACAAGTGTGGCTTAGCAGTCAGAAGCAAGTTACTACAAGCCAACGGCTTTACTTTTTGCCAAAGCATTGTTCTCCCGGGTGGTCTGAAAAAGACTGGTAATTCCCTAGAATTATCATGTACTTGAACTACATACTAGTGAAGGAAAATTAAAAATAACAACAAGAATAAGCCTATCAAAGAGCCTTTTCATATCACCCGACATTGTTTTATGTCTTTCTGTTTAAGGTTTTCTTATCACAGCTAAGTCAGAAAGACATATGCTATTACCCTTGTGATAATGATTTAATTATTTTATATTCTTGCCCAGCCACACAGGTGGCACTTTTCATGGACAAAGAAAACCCTTAGTAAATAGACGACCAAACCCCCAGAGGCATGGAATCTGTTCTCACAGTGTGTAACAGTGCTGGCTGGTGTCTCTCCCCTGCAGCCCTGCAGTGCTTCACTCTGCCAAACCCAAACAGAAAGTACTGGTTTATTTCCAGCTGTTGCTCACGTTTTTCATCTGATTTTATTTACTTGTCTGAAGTGGCTGTAACAAGCACCAAATAAGCCACAATTGCCCAGAGCAGAATATAAAACTAAAGGGCTTCAATTAATGAATAAGTAATGACGCACTTAGAAATGGGTGCTAACGTGAATCAGTGAATGAGGCAGTGGAACTTACTAGATTATATTTTTAAATGATTTTGAATCAACGTATTTAAAATTATGTAAATGCTATGTTGTATATAAATTTTAAAATCCATAATGCTAATGCATTGGAAAATGTAAAATAAAGCACAGATGTAAGAAAATAACAATATGGCAAGACCAGTATGCATTCCCCCTACTGTGAGAATATATGGATCTGTGTTGTGTGTGAGTGTGTTCTATTACACTGATGTTACAACAGGTATTATATGTAGTGGTTTATAATGTGGTAGATGTTGATGTACATCTTAACTCTCACTTATGATCTAAGAAACAAAGAAACCCAAGGCAGCAGAGGGAAAATACTGCCTCCCCAAACAATACAGGCATAGCAATTTTTAAGATGAAAAGTCCAAAGTCATCTACCAAGAGTATTAGACAACAGAGTACAATATAGCCCCCACCATAATGACACCTCTCACATCAGCCAGAACAGTCCCTGGGCTGAAGCCAAACTCACTGGCTGGCATTTCCCCAGCAACAACCCTGAGCCACATATTTTAATCATAATGCTAGAAAAGGGCTGCTGAATGTATTATAATAAAACATGAATAGCTTTTTCTCCATAAGTTATGGTTCAGCCAACATGCAGTGCCTATTTCAGCAGGGATATGTAAATAAACCAGCCAACCTGTATCATAGAGAAAGGGAAATGTGTAAATGACCTAGGACACTTCTGTTGGTGCCAGATGGAAATGAACAGCTGCTATATATGGTATCGCAATTCTCTCTTAAGCTTGGATGGGGAAACAGCCCAGCTCCTGCTTTAAAAGCAGATTCAATCTCCACCGTTTCAAAGCTAGAATGGAGGTAATGAGATCACAAATCAGCTATATGAATTTCTTGCCATCCCAACTCTCTGGACTCAGTTTCTTCCTCTGAAGTATAAATGGGGTAGAGGTAGGAGACCTCTCAAGTCCCTCCAATATTCCATGACCTCCGTGATCCTACTACATCAGACGTGATGAGGGGAGGCATGAGCTAGCTCCTGCAGAAATGCCACAAGACACCCAGTAGAAGAACTAGGTTAAAGAGAAACAGACTGGCTATGGGAGAGGTGGGTTCTACTTCAAGTCCTGCCCCTTACTTAGATCTGTGACTCTGGGAACGTCTCACAAACCCTCTGGGCTTTGATTTCCTCGTTAATAGAGGAAGGCAGGTGATCCTAAAGCTCCTTTAACACTGTTTCCAGGGAATGAGAATCAGCCCCTGTGTATGAAACAACAGTGACAAATGGCTTCTCAGGAAATGAAAAGACATCATAGACCTCCAGGATTTAGGACAGCCTCTATAATTTCATAGAAAGCCAATTAACTCATTATAGCGAAAATGCTAAACAGCAACAATTTTGAGTGAAAGCAGGTCGATAGAGTTTTACTGATTAATCACAGGAGCTTAATTTCTATTTGATTATTATGTTAATTTATCAACAATAATATGAGTTGCATTTACATACAACCCTGAAAGTTAACACATAGAAATGTTGCTTCATTAGGAAGAGGAAGAGGCAAAGAGAAGGATATTAAAATATGTGTGAAAAGATAAAAGCAGACTCAAGGCAAGAAGAAACTAAATCCCTACTCTCTTATCATTTAATAATAATGTTACTGGAATCTGTAAAGAATGACATTTGAGAAGAGACAGGTAAATTTTAATACCCAGAGCCATCCAAGTATCCTCGTGAAGTTATTCATCATTAAAGACATACGTGTAAATAGATAACCGTTAACAACTGAACAATTGCAGAAGCAAAACACAGTCACCCACATATGCAAAAACACACTCAAAACACACACATGCAGCATCCAATTATGACTTACATGTAAGTTTGTATTAGGTAATTAGTGCATTTCTTACACCGTTATTCAATTGACAATGAGCTACACTCTTAAAGAATAAAGACATGAAAGAGAGAGGCATCCTTTCTTCTAATCTAATTTTTTAAGGATGTAATAAATAGTTAACCATTCCCTGTCAGTCTGAAAAGAAAGAAACACTGAAGTAATCTATGGCCACCAGTTCCGGATATTGCTGAGTGCAGCTATGGTCAGAGAAAATATTCAACACAGTGTTCTAATTTAAAAAAAAACAAAAAACAAACCCACTGTGTATGAAAGAACTCAATCCATCCTAGTAATTGCTTTCTGTGAAATCTACCCTTGGTCCAAATTAATGAGTTACAGGTGTGAATCTAATGCTTTCCATTTTGCCGAAGATGTTACTGTTGCTTTTTTCTGAGACAGTTGGCCTCCAGAAGTTTTATAGTTAATTTATCATAACATACTATCAATGTTCAGCATTCACTAAAAGGGGAAACGAAGCCCTTTTGGTAAAATAGAGAGCTCTTGCTAGATACCCATGCAATTTTTCTTACCTACACATTTAAAATTCTGCCTTGATTATTTTTCAGAAGAACTGCCAGACCAAAATAAGTGTGAGAAATTTTTATTTTAAAGGGCAGAAATATTAGTGCAGGCAAAGTCATTGCCCAGATTTGCCTGTCGAACAAGCTTGTGCTGTTTAACTACAAAACAAGTTTTAAAAACTGATTTTTTTTTAAACAAGAGAAAGCGTGAAAAATCAGAGTAGCAGATATGGCAGCCATGAGGGTGGTTTTCAAAAATATAGCTCCTTGGGTTTTTTTTTACATATCTAAGTGTCTTCTGGAATTAATAACTAGTATCATTTATTATGTGCCAGACACACGGCTAAGAGCCTTTCACATATCTTATTTTGAGTTCTCTCAGAAGTAGACACTGAGACAAGGATTTAAGTGCAAGTAATTTATTTGAAAGAAGATCCCAGGAAAACCAGTAAGTGAAGGAAAAATGAAACAGAAGGAAGAGGAAGGAGGTACTACCAAGCAATTAACTTCTATGGGCCACAGAGCTCAATCCTGCCAGGGAACTCTAGAAAAGTGTAGAACACACCTCAGAGATAGTCCAAATGAGAGGCTGTTTCTGGACGCATCACTTCTGGAGACTTCCAGTTTGCCTTGTGAATGAGCCAACCATGCTGCTGCAGCCAGAAAGCAGGCAAGGAGCAAGAAGTGTTCTCAGTAAGTAGAGTCTGGGGTGTATAAACGAGGGTCCAGGGTATACGTGCAGGACCCTAGTAGTCTACAGCACACGATATCATTTCAACTTCACAGTGACCCCCACTTTACATATGTGGAAGCTGAGACTCAGAGAAGTTAAGCAGCTTAACCAAGGGTACACAGAGCTGATAAATGACGGGGTAGAGACGAGAAATCCGGGACTGTTTGACTCTAAGCCTTAGTCCTGACCATAATGTTATAGTGTAATAGGGACAAAGATGAAATAGGGGACTTCCCTGGTGGTGCAGTGGTTAGGAATCCGCCTGACAATGCAGAGGACACGGGTTCGAGCTCAGGTCTGGGAAGATCCCACATGCCGCGGAGCAACTAAACCCGTGAGCCACAACTACTGAGCCTGTGCTCTAGAGCCCACGAGCCACAACTACTGAGACCTGTGCGCCTAGAGCCTGCACTCAGCAACAAGAGAAGCCACTGCAATGAGAAGCCCACGTGCCACAATGAAGACCCAACGCAGCCAAAGATAAAATAAATAAAATAAATTTATTTTTTAAAAAAGAAAAGAAATAGGGTCCATCATAAAATGTCAGGAAGCCCCAAGTATGAGAGAGAGCATTGTTAAAGGCCTAATTCCTTCCCAGTGTCAAAATAAGTAGCTACTGGAACTGAGGGGAAGGACTGGAAGGCTGAGTGCAACCACGAGGACCCTGCCAAGGATAAGCAAACAGATGAGAACTATTACCCTTAGTTCTACATTTAGATAATCGTGTAGACATTTTTGCCATAAGGTCTCCAGCTTTGGAATTCCTTCAGTTTGGTGATCTGAGTGAGCCCAGTTCCATATTATATGTCACATAAGACTCATCTGTTTGCAGAAATGTCAGATGTTCTTGAGTTATCTGTAGGAAAAACTGATGGTAGGGGTTCTTGTGGCTGTGTTTTTAACTTACAAAGTTTTTTGTTATTGTCTTAAGTTACTGTTTTGTTGTCAAATTCAGTGGTCAAATAATATGACACAGTTGTACCCAATATTAAAAAGGGGAAGAAATTAGAAAAGAAAATAATGGAATTTTAGCAGAATAAGGAATTGTGTTTGAATGACAGGAAATCAATAACGATGTTTGTGCTAGCTACAAATGTTACAGTTAGCTCATAGTTTGAGAGAAGAAATATGATGTTGGTGTTATATGAGATAAAATATTATATTATGGCAAAGTTATTTTTCACTGAAATTTTTGAAGATGTAAAATTAATATTATTAAAGTTAATATTACTACTTACAGGTTAATCATACTTTAGGTTAGGAGAGAAACTTCTGAATAAAGATCCCTTACAGTCAATTGTCTAAACTTTTATGTAAAATAATGAAAATAAGCCAATGGCAGGAAAATAAAATGTGAGACAATCATGTCTCCAAAATATTGATGGCATAACCCACCCTGATTGCATATCTCTGTGTGCCTGACTTGGTATCTGTCTAGTGACCAGATAGTTTTTAGGACTTTTCAAATTGCTGCTGTTTATCATATGACCAGGTCCCTATCAGAACCTCTATTGGGATTTTTCATAATAGGAATATATTTATGAATTCATAAGTATCTGTGTATAAACAAGAAACAGAACCTGCTAAATAGCTGAGCCACAGCCTCAGCCTGAGTTCCCCAGAAAGTATCAACAGCATCAACACAGAAGTCCAGGGTAGGGATGGCACTTGGTGAGGTACTGTGGGTTGGACATGCATTAGGCTAGTCGGAGCTGTGAACTGGTCACTGCAGCTGTGGCTAGAATCAGAGACAAGTGAGGCCAGAGGATCTGAAGAGGCACACACCCTGATACAGGAATTAGGCCCATGGCATTGTGGTCATCTTACCCCTGAGCTTCCTGACATATATTATGTATGCTACCTTCATTCCTTGAATTTGTTACAGTGTAGCCACATGGTTCAGGACTGAGGTTTGTAATCAAACAATCCAGGGTTTCCAGTCTCTGCCCTGCTCTGCTGTGTCCTCTTCCCCCCACACACACCCATATCACCCCTATCACTTATTAATTCTGTATACCCTTGGATAAGTTATTTCAGCTTTGATCACCAAGGATTTGGAAAACATGGTCCAGTCAAAGCCAGGATAGGCAGCCCTGTCTTGTCCTCCTCTGGCCTTCTCCTCTCTTGTTTTGGTCCTTTTTTATGTGTATTAAAATTAGGGTCCAGGGCTTCCCTGGTGGTGCAGTGGTTAAGAGTCCACCTGCTGATGCAGGGGACATGGGTTCGTGCCCCAGTCCAGGAGGATCCCACATGCCGCGGAGCGCCTGGGCCCATGAACCATGGCCGCTGAGCCTGCGCGTCCGGAGCCTGTGCTCCACAACGGAAGAGGCCACAACAGTGAGAGGCCCGCGTACCGCAAAAAAAAAAAAAAAAAAAAAATTAGGGTCCAGTTATTGCTAGTTCTGTGGAGATTCCAATTTCCTCTTTCTAAGACCTTATAGACTAGTCCTCTTGGCATGGGGAACTCTCTTCCTAGGTCTTTTCTCTTAGGCATTTCATCACATCTTCCTACAGCAATACTGTCCTTCAGACTGTACAAGTTTGGGAAATGCAGCATACTTGGTCCCTGTCTTGGAGATTAATAGTGCACACTAGTATAGTAAGCGATACTGCAGGAAGGACGTCTATTTAATGACATTTAATTCAATATTTCTCAAACTTACCTGATCACAGAACCCTAAGTTGGACATAACCCCTCTTGGCATCCTATAAGCCTACGTTCTACTGAGTGGCTGTGGGAACTCTTAACTCTTTTGTTCTCTACCACCTCTGTTCCACTGCTCTTGTTCCCACACTTTATAATTTTCAGCTCTCAGTCTGGCTATAGTGCTTGTACCTTACCCACCTCTGCGGTTTTTTCTCTGAACGCTTTTCATAGACCAAATGACATGAACTCACTTTTCATTCCAGTGTTTCACTCATAACTGCTTCTGGTGACTATACTAAAGGTTGCACTATGGTGTGTGGTGTGAAGGTGTATTGATAACTAACTTTTTGCATAATGGAATGGACTTATATCTGTCCCTCAAAAAATCTCATCATTTGGTGGAGAAGCAGTATAAAAGGATAAAAGGAACTAATCTCCATTGGGATTATGTGGCCACAGAACAGTTAGCTGTTTGTTGTCAGTCTACCCAGACAACTGAAAGACAAGGAAGAGTTAATTCCATTTGATTTTTCAATCCACAAGAAAAACTAATAATTACTAATTTTTAGCAATGGAACTCTAACCCTCTCATGGCTAAGAACCCCTAATAACTCTGCCATAAATTCTGTTCTCCATCATCATTTTTTTAAAAGCCCAAAGCTTACAAAAAGGGACAGGGGTGAGAGAATTACTGACATTGTTTTTCCAGTCTAGAGTAAGAAAATAGATCAAAATAGTGGGATATCAACAATTTGACCTGAAGGAAACAGGAAGTCAATAAAATGATAACCAACTGTTTCACAGCTAAAAGTCAGATCAGGACATGTTTACATGAAAAGATGTTTAGGCTTTTCTACACTTCAGACTTCTCAGTAAGTTGCAGGCATTCTTTTCCAAGTAGGAAGACTTGCCCACCAAAATATAGTAGTAACCAGCATGAGGAGACACAGATTTTTGTATATCGCAGCTATTAAAGCACCTGGAACAAATCTACTGGATTAATAGCAGGCTGTATTAAGTCTAGGCACTCTAAGGAGGTGACAAAATGTCTCCTTCTACTGCCTACAGCCTTCTGAACGTATGGATTTGACTTTTCTGAGAAGAAAGTTATTAGCTCAACTCCAGGCTTCAATGCACAGAAGCACTGCAGAAACAAGTGGTTATCAGTCTATGCATGCCCTACTTGGATTCAGAGGCAAGAACTGAGGATATCCATCCTGTAAGCCCAGCCCCACCCAGCCTGTGACTCAGTGAGAACCAAGCCTGGGTGTGTATTAGATGTGGAGTTCTAACAAAAAGAGGGTTACTGGCATTAGCTTCTGTACCCTGAGTCTGACATCTGCTGTACCCAGGGCAAACCTTGGGGGGTCTGTGTACTTAGAGAGCTACAGCTGGATATTAGCCCCCAATATATGTGCCCAGTTTCCCATGACCAAGCTCCAACTCTAGTTCTTCGTTAGCGGCCCATGTCCTTGAGTGAACTGCAGTCCTGCTAAGATCTTAAGTGCCCTTCCCAGTCTCTTTAGAGGCTAGATCTTTCGTACTCCTCGCACCATGGCTGTAGTCAAGGCTCAATCCAGAAGAACCTTGCTATAAGCAATGAAGATACTCTCCCTTCAAAACTTACACTGTTACTATCTAGATATCCCTGCCCACGAGAATAAACCTAGTAGATATCATTTCTGATGGAGAGATGAGGAAGTGGACGGTGCCTTCTTCGGGACCAGTTCCACTAGCCCTACCCTCAGTAATCTCTAAGATTATTTCCTCCTACCAGATGGCCCATGCTTCATGGCCATGTTGACTGAGCCCACGACAGGAAAATGATGGACTGGATATTGGAACACAAACTGATATTCCTTTTCTTTATATCCATGTCCTAAGATCTAAACATTTCTTTAACAAAAATGGGCAGGGAGGTGGGAGCCTTAGTATAGAGGGCCTTCAATGTGAAGTGGGGGAATTTGGACATCTGGAATTCATAAACACTCACAGGCTTCTGCTTCTGCCGTCTACTCCCGAGAAAACACATTAATTTCAGTGGTAGCATCATGGACTTATTGCAAATAGTACTGTGAGGAGAAACTGTGGACTTTCATCTTTTTCTTTCTCTGTTTTCCAGATGAGAGGCAACAGCTTAAATCCCTAGGAATAGTAGATTAATTGGCATAGGTGATGCTTATCTTATTTAATAGAGATGTTCTTGGTTGAATATATAATGGTACGAACTACAGAGTAATATACAGCTATTAAAAAGATAAATTGGATAATTATCAGGACCCAAATGAATGTTCATCATATACTCTTAAGTAAATGAACTACATTGAAGAGTAATAATATATATTACCTGACTCCGTTTTTATAAAAAGAAAAAAATATCCTCTGTGTGGGTGAGATTTATATACATTTAAATGAGAAAAAGGAGAGAAGTAGGAAGATCCATATTAGATTGCTAGCTTCTGTTATCTAAACATTTTGATACTTCTTAGTTTAATTTCATTTTTACCTTGAGTGTGGTTTAATTTGTGGATTTTTTTTAATTTAATAGATTTTGGAAAAAATATATTGAAAGTAAACCAGATTTTATGTGTCATATGGGCACTTTGAGTTAGAAAGTTCTATAAGAACCACTTTGTAAATTTTACAAATGACCTAATTTGATTAAAATATTGATATTTGCATTTATGTAGAGTAGGGAACTACTGTACTGTATAATCAGTCATTCTACATACAGAAATCATTCTGATCTTTAGGTTTCCTTTTTTCCAATGAAAATCTTACTGCAGAGACTTTGAGCTCTAACCCTGACTGGTACTATTATTCTACCCATGTTTAATGCCACATAAATATTGGCTATTATTACTCTAAGCAGTCACTACTCATTAGCATGTATTAATAAGCACTATGTATTGGGCACTACAGAGGCAAAGGTAAATAAACCTTGGGCACTGCTTCTAGAAATTCTCGGTCTAGTGAAAAACATTTTTATCCTACCAGGCTGGGATGCAGTGGCAGTTCTTTGGGGAAAGAGGTGGACCTGGTTTTTCTGATTCAGTGAGGAAGATAAGATATTGCCCTCCTGAGAGAACAGTAACAGGGAGGTAGTCCTGAAGACAGCAAATCCCAGGACACAGGGTAAAAAATTTAACAGGGTCGCTGGTGGCTGAATGATGACCATCATCCTCAGGGATGATGTCCCCTCAGATCTGGAGGAATGTGTCATCTGCCATGACAATTACTTCACTTTTGCAATGCCTTGAAATATTTTCACATATTTTATAAATGGTACTTGCTTAGTTGCTATGTTTTTGTTTAGGAAATAAAACACTGGCCCATTTATCATCACACCACCCTCAAGGTTACTGAGAAACTTGTAAATGTGGGTCCATAAACATTATTACTAAAGTTCACTGAGATTTCTTACCTCCCCTCAAATAGGAAGGGAAAGTGTCAGCTGCCAAAACAAAAATTCAACAGTTAAACAAATTGGGTAACTTCATCTAAATCCTTAAACCCTCAGCTCCAGAAACCTTGGGGATGATGTGGTATGTCCTTTTTACACAAATAGATTTTTCAGAGAACTGAGGAAAGGCCAAATTAATCCTCCTGAATTAGTAGCTGCTGATCCTCAAGCACAGTAGTCTCTCAAATGTTTTTTAAAGGGAAAATGCTGATTGCTTTATTAAGATCACACATGGAGTATGCCAGCATGCTAAAAACGCGAATAAAAGGATTATCAAGAAGGTTGGCAGCAAATACTCAGATGTGTGGAAATGCTTCCCACCTCTCAACTAATAACAAAAACCCAGAAACCCACACATGTTTACTTGTATGGAGGCAGGTGAAGAAACACATAAACACACGTGTAATGGCTGTTTTTTTGTTTTTTGCCCAATAACCCAGTACCCTCCAGATTTTTAAAGTGAAGAATGTTATTTGTGCAAGTCAGAATCTGATACCAATTAAATGGTGACAGCTTTGCCTATAAACAAGAATATGCTCTTCCATGGCTAGGAAGGGAGACTGCCACAGCTGACAGGTCCCAAAGACCTGTGTTTTAATAGAATGGATGATGACATGGTGAAGAAATGTAATTACACAGTACCTTCAAAGATTGCTTTTAATCAAGACAGGAAAGTAACTACGTTCTGGTACTAAAATGATAAATGAATTAATGACTTTAAATATGGTTACTCCTCATGAGATTATGTACCATTATGTTAGGAATAAAGGCTCGATGACAACATAAATGACTCAAAGGGTGAAAGTGAAGCATGCCAACTCGTTTTTAAACATAAAATAAAAAATCCACTCTCACATTATCAGAAAAAAGACTAATTTCTTTCCTATGGAAGAAAAAAAAATCCCACCATTACAACTTTTACGATAAATCCACTGAGTTTGTAACTGACATTTATATATAACTAATTATCTTGCAATAGCTGGGTAATATAATGGTACTATAATGGATAACATAATGGTACTATATTAATAGACTTGAATATTAATGAAAGATTTGGTTAAATGTGAAAGCTGTTTGGGGAAAACACTTGAGAAATAAGGTAGCTTCACAACGTTAGATTTTCATCACAGGTTTTATAACATATCATGGAACATAAGTGCTTTTATGAGTTGTAAAAATTACTTCAATTTTTGACACTCTGCACTTCAAGAAGTCCTGATTGGCAGCTGATTAGACTTTTGCCCTGGTCATTACCTTCTTTAGTGAAATTAGCAGGCTAGAAAACTGCATTGTAATTCATCAAGGGAAAATTAACATTGCAAGAGATCTTAAGGCTATGATCATATATTTACTTTGTGTACAATATAAATTTTTTCAAGCAATTTCTAATAAAAAATGTGCCAGAGAGTATATACGATCGATTCATCTGGAATTATGATAATTCATTTCTGCACATTTGGTCTCTGTAAATGAAGCAGTTTTATCTGCCTTGAATTCCCTGCGTGACGGCATTAAAATAAATTACAGAGAGAATATGATCTCTCTGCTGTTACTGTCTCTCACATGTTGTACTTAAAATCATCTTGAACACCACATAGTTTTGAAAGGATCCTTCAAATGCAACCAATACTAACAACACTTTCGCCCTAATACAAAGTAAACAATTTGCTGTCAGAATTTTTCTCCTGAAAACCAATATGTTACATTATGGGCAATGCTCTAGAAATCTTACACGTGGAAACATTGTAGCTAAATAATGCTGCTAATTGGGTGTCAAAGGTATTACAGATTTACAGGTATTACAGGTATTTTAGTAAAACTAAAAAGTTTTTAAAAGATTACAAATTGAACACAACAATCAAATTAAATTACAAGAAAGCAAGCCATCATATGACTTTAGGTATATTCGTTTTAGTCTTCAGAAGTCAATTCTAAGTTCATTCTCTTAAACTAGAGATACAGAAAAAGTTTACAGTGTATGAAAATTGTGAGTGGTAAAAAGAAGTATTAGAAAATGATAGGACTGATGAAGATATTCATTCATCCAGCTACAATGACAAGTTCAACAGACTCAGGTTAAATTCATGTCATTTACATTTTGTAGGTATGGCTAATACATTTAATACTCATTAAATTAAAAGAGAAAAAGCAGCACCTAGAGAATATACTTTATTTTTCAAAGAACTTTACAGTTCTATTTAACGTGACAGTGAAGAAATTTTCAAATTGATAAAATAGCACTGATGGGAAAAACAATTTCAAAAAATTGGGTTTTGTTTTAAAATAAAGCTATTTATCATTGACAAGAAGTAATTCTAAAATAATCATTATCCCTGTGAAAATAATATGTTTTGGCCTCTTTCTAAATATTACTCAACACATGAGTATAAAATCACCATCGGAATTCTTTAAGTCATCCTATTGGCCTTTTTTCCTTTCCATGCCCTCTTCTATGGCTTTCTTCTACCTGCCCCCCACGCTGGTTTTGTTTGTTTCTTTTTGTTGTCATTTGCTTTTGGTCACCCACGCTATGCTCACACAAATACGAACGGTATCTGGTATTACTATTGTATTTGATATGTAAACACAAGAGTGACATAATTCTGCCTCTGTAGCCAAAAGTCAGGAAAGGAGATAAAAATAAGATCGTGTTATATATACAGACCATGAACAGCCTCAATGTTCTGTCATGCAAGCATTAATTTTAAATATAGTTCATTCATTGCGTATTTGACAGATAAACTTAGGTAAAATGGGACTCTGACTCAAACACACTTTCTAGAGAGGTTTCGAAAATTGCAATAATAAGGACATATTAATCTACACTGGGGGAAGACAGCAGGACAAAAATTCTCATATAATAATCTGTAAATATAAAATGTCATTTGAATGCTAAATTATAAAAATAATTTTTGAAAACTCTACTATGAGGATAGATCCAAATTTTTATTTTAATGAGTTACTAAGAAAAGGCAACAAAACCACTACAAAGTAGTAAAAGAGCTTTGAAAGGAGCTTTTGAAGATCAGCACTCACATTTATTGATCACAGCTTTCTAGCTAACAGACTACTTAGATCCTTCCATTGCTAACAGTTGTTAAGCAGCTGTATCAGGCTCTTAGTCGTGAAAAGAAAGCCCTTGCCTCATGATGAAACATCACTTACTAGGCACATAGAATATAAAACTACAGTCCAAATTCATTTCTGGTTCTTAGACTCACAGCAGCACAGTTTTAATGGCTGGCAAAAGTATACAGTTATTTAAAATAACCAGAATTTAATATTTTATTAAAGCTGTAATTTATTTAGCACTTACATGCTAGCTATTTGCTAAGTACTTTATATACAGTCAGCCATCCATATCCAAGGATTCTGCCCCTGAAGCCTCAACCACACAGATCAAAAATATTTTTTTAAAAATAAATACAATTCCAGAAAGTTCCAAAGAGCAAAACTTGAATTTGTCATATGCCAGCAACTAATAACATAGCATTTACATTGTATTAGGTATTTTAAGTAATCTAGAGATAATTTAAAGTATACGGGAGGGTGTGTGTAGGTTATTTGCAAATATGACACCATTTTATATAAGGGACTTGAACATTGCAGATTTTGATATCTGAGGGGGTCCTGAACCAATCACCCAGGATACAGAGGGACGACTGTACATTATTGCTTTTAATTCTCATAATAATCCCATCAGATAGGTATTATTATTCCCATGTCCCAGAGGAGGAACTGAAGCTTAGTGTGCTTATTTATTTAATTCCACCCATCCACACATCTAGACAGCCATCTGTCTGTTCATTCACTCACTCATATATTCATTCACCAAATATTTAAAGATCACCAAGTGTCACGCATTGTGGCAGAAGCTGAGGCTACAGCTGTGAACAAGGGACACAGAGTCACCAAAGGGGCCACATTCATCTGAACATCAGCCCCGTGTATGCCAGTCAGCATCTAAACAACCTGAAGGGTATTACTGTCTAACAGGAGAAAACCAGTCTAACATTCTACCTCGTCAACAGCGTAAATTAATGTTTCTTTTCCTTTTCCATTTCCTTTCAGGAAGAGAAACTTATGAAATGATACGTTCTAAAGTAATATGAAATATTTCAATACCTCACTTTACTTACAAAATTTCGACTTGTGACTGCTGCCAAAGTTCATCAAGAAGGCCTAATTTCAAATGGACTAAACGTCATAAACTTTTTAAAGGGTTTCCACGAAATGCCAGTACTGCTTGCACTCGTAACAAAAACACCAGGTGTGTGTTGTCACACTAGCCTGAGATCGTATGAGTTCTGAATTGTGTAAAGGCTCCAGGTTCACAAGGTGCCCGTATGATCACCCCGTAATAGTCGCCCAGTCACTCAGCCTCCAAATTCCCAGCATTGACTGAGCAATGCTTTTCGAAGACTGTCATTCAATTTATCCATTTGCTTTTTTAGTTAACCCAGGGAGGGCTACAGATTTCCATACAGGAGAACAGGTGGAAGGGGACACACGGTGGGCAGCTATGGTACTTTGAAAGCACAGCTAGGGGATGTGTTATGTTGCATTTCCATAGAAAACATGCAAGTTTTATTTGGATTTTGTGTCATGCAACAGTAAAAATATTTATGTTTTCTAAGGATAACTTAAATCATATTTAACCTAAGATTTCACGCTTTCTTCCTAATATTATGATTCCTTTGGGGTGCATCTGGAAGGCTGATGGAGCCTATGGGGACGCTGCAGCCCCCATTTCTGGATACTCTTTGACCTTGCCACCAGCCTCGCCCATTAGATTCTAAGATCTTCAAGGATAAGAATGTGAGACATATATCTCTGTATCCTCAGGGACTTAGAGGCCATGAACTTGGATGGAAAAAAAAAATCCTTATTTTTATGAACCTGACTGAAACTTACCATTTCTTTTACTTGTGAATGCTGGGAACAAATCCAACTGGTTTCAGGAAAACCTGTGACTTTGTCAACAGGAGAAATCACAGATATTTTCCTATTCTATTCCAGTTGATACAGAGATCCCAAAATATCATTTATACCCATCACTACTCAGGAATTATAGTAATTTTTAGACCTGCTGTTAGCAGCCCTTGATATTTAATGTGTTAATGTAAAAGCACATAAATCAATATTTTACAAATTTATTTAAAATTTTTGGTAAATATATTTCTATATAATTGGTTTCCTAAGTAATTCTTTGTATTTTATTTTATGGATTTGAAATATTCTGGAGAGGAATCCACAGGTACCAAAGAAGTCAACAACATACACACAAAAGAGATATTAAGAAACCCCTACCAGAGCCTGGCAGTGGAGGGAATGGAAAGGGAGGGGAGCTGAGAAGAAGTATTTACAATCCTACTGGTGGTCCACTTACCTGGGAGTGACAAAGACACTTTGAGGTTATAAACAATGGTGCTCCCCACTAGAATGACTTATACTGTGCAATACTTTGTGTGTTGATGTATCATTCCTAATACTGAAGCAATCCTGAAACTTAAGAACTTGAATGGAGGAGGAATTTGAGTGATAGCTCAGTAAATCCTACTTTTAATGGTGTACAGCTGTAGGGTGGCTAAAGGGCTGTGAACTGCAAGAGAATTAGACAAGACTTTAGACTTTTTATTGAATGATAGCTATTCTGTAATCAGCTTCAGAAGGAGAAAAAATGGTGGAGAAATCCCCGCTGAGCTATGTAAGTGCATCCTGATTGCAGCTGAGAGAAAACACAGTCCTGCCTGGCCATAGGTCATTGAAAGACTACTGATTAAAGGAATTTCCCTAGCCACAGGAATTAACTCCACTAGAACCTTCTAAGATAATTGGGTAAATAATAATAAACATTTTAGAGCAAGGAAGAATTGATTGAAATACAGAAAATTGGGCATGGAATGAGTGAATTGAGTTCAAGGAGAAGTTACCGGGATCTGAATGATGTGCTAATTCCTTTAAGAGATGAACTCGATCTATTAAAAACAATTTTAAGTTTTCTCAAAAGAGAAGAAAAAGGCGGGATGAGGTTACTTTAGACTCTGCTAAAATGCAAATAGCTTACACTTATTAATTCCTCCACATGAGTCAGGAAATCCAGGGGACTTATTTGGAAACAAGTGAGCAAATATGCTGCTACCAAGGTTAAAACTATTCTACCACTGGTGGATAAGATGTCCAGCCAGTGGCCCTGGACCAAAATATGAGGCTGGATATACATTAAGTATGTATGTGTTTCTTTATCGCACATACATAATGCCTGCTCTGTGCTGCTGACCTAAGCACTTTACATAGATTCACTCATTAAATTCTCACAACAACCCAATGATGTGAACTCCTTTTTATTATCCCCATTACACAGATGAGGAAACTGGGGGAATGAGAGGGTAAAGAACTTGCCCAGAGTCACACAAATCCTGGCAGAATCAGGTTTGGGGTCAGGCTTCTAAGACCTTTCTGTAGAAATAATCCTGTAGATGTGTAACCCCAGAGTGGCCTAAATGGGATGCCCAACAAGGACCCTGGGAAGTTGTCGCTTTGAAATAGGGAAGAAAGCACCAGAAAAAGATTTCAGGTGTGTTTAAAAGACTTTCATTTCATTCTCTGAGACCAATTGTGAAACATTTAATTTAGTTCCCAATTTCTTTTCCTCCTTTCCTCTTAACGATTGCAAGGACCGAGAAGAACACAGAGAATATTGGAAAGATGTGCATGACAGGGATAATGTCCCCTTTTCTGCTTCTTTGTTATGCTATATCTCTATGTATGAAATGCAATGGGATTCTTAAAAATCACATGATATCCTAAAATTGGTCACTGCAAAGTAATCTAGACATTGACTCCTGAAAGACAGAATTAAATTTAAAATATAACAAAAATAATAATTTAAACTACTAATAAAAAGGATCCCATCATAGAATTCTACTGGTGGATACCATTAATATAGAGGTATCACTGAGAGAGAGGACACCCTCTATATCAAACTAAACACAGAAGGAATTGAGCTTCCTTTTCTTCCCAGCTTTAGGTTATGGAGAAAATAAAGCTTAGAAAGAAAACAGAAATCGTAATTCAGACTTCAAAAACAAAATTATAGAAAATCACAACTGAAAAGAAGTTGTTCCCTGACTTCCAAAATCCTGACAGGAGCTTGACAGGAAACGTTTTTGGAAGTCAACCATCTAAAATGTTGCTTATTCATGATGCTGCCAAGGTAGAAAATACTGAGAGGAAAATGAGATTGCAATCTCTCTCCTTGTCCAGCTGTCAAAGACGACAGCAAATTTCTCTTCCACCGAAGAGAAAAAACTTGAAAAAGAAAAATCACACTGTCAGGAAACTGCATATCACCTCCGTGGGTTTGAGGAACATCTAAAAATGGATGTAATGTGATGGCAGCCACCCGGACACCAGTTCAAAAATGACAAAGATTATTGCTGTAGTACAGTGTGAACAATAGGGAATTGGCAAATCATAATGAAGAAAAAGTCTACACATGTAAAACTACACGGAACACACAATTAGGCCTTCAGGGTCCTGGGGAACAGGGATACCAATCAAGGTGACGACTTACAAGCCTCAGATGTAATTTTTTCCTCTGGTTTTCACTTGAGTATTTCATTCAGTCTTCTTTTCAACATCACTACCAATTAGGCAGTTTAATGACAACAAATCAACGACCCTGGTAAGATTGCCAACATCTAAGTAATCAACTAAAAAGTGACTATAATATCCACCGCAGAGTGGAATATTTTTGCTTCTTAAAGCTGGAGAAATCAAGGTATACCAGCAGAGTTGACTCTTAGAAACATGTAAGTCAAGGCAAGCTAATCCTCTAAACACTTATAGACAGGCAGCTCTGAGAGTGTTCCATAGAAACATTTCAAAACTTTCTTCTCCTCCCACCCTGGTTTCTCATGTCACTTCTCCTCTTGATGGTTTTCATTTTACAAAAAGTGCATTATATTAACAAACCACATCTTGTTTATAGATTATGGAAAGCCATCTCAGTTCACTGATTCTATTCTTTCTTATCTACTATCATTATTCTACATCTTGGCTATTGGGATTCTCATCCTTAAAGCAGTTTTCATATGTGTTTTCATCACTCTTCTGTGACTTTACATAAGCAGATTCCATCAGCATCAGTGTTTTCCTCCTCTGGGTTTCCTTAACCTTGCCTGTAATTGATCTGCTTTTGACCTTCTTCCCCAAATAGAAAGGGAACCATATCTTACTGATTTTTGAATCTCTGACATAGGACACAGTCCTATATTATACTTAGCCCATGCTCAGAAAATGCTTGTAGATATAAAGTACAACAGACTGAAGATGTTCTAGAACGTTTTGTTGCTATCCCCTTTTCTCTTGCAAAAATATACAACATAAAGAAACATCTGAGCACAGGTGCAGACCACATGAATAGTAAGAAGGCTGGGCATCTAGTCAACCTGGTGATGGATTAAAACAAAATCTCTATGCATAATTTTCTCTTTTACAGGGCTCCCTCCCATTTGGCTTTCCAGGATCACTCTTGCCTTGCTTGTCTCAACATTGCAGGTGTTTCCTCTGGAGCCCCAGAAAGGGATGCAGTGGTGTTAGTGTATGTAAATGCTACAGTGGCCCCCAGTGAAAGAAAGGAGAGAGAGGGAAAGAGAACCAATGAATCTTCCAACCCTTTGTTAATTCCAGATTAATGAAATCCCATAGGAGAAAAGTACTCTTTTACATCCATTGTCTCTCTACTTCATCTTTACTGACCCATCACTTCCAAACTATCTACTAGAGATACTGCTTAGCTTTAGACAATATGACTCTGTGTATATTCTGGCTTTATTAATTTAAAGGTGGTGGTTGGAGGGCGTAAAGTTGAGAAGCTTTCAGGCTGCCCTTGGGGGTGGGGAGTGGGGGCATGCCAGGAGTGAATTGGGGAGAACTATGCATAGTTTCAGGTCATAGTAATTATATCCTCTAAAAACAGTAATGGGGATGAATAGGTATCTGTTTAGAGACTCATCTCAGTTTTACAGATGAAATGACAGAGATAGAAGGCACCTATCCCCATATCAACATTATTCCCAAATATTTCTGGCTTAAGAGGAAATTCTGAAGCAAATTCTATCATGAAAAATAAAACAGAGTTAAACTCCTTTTCCATTCACTATCACATTAAAATGATATTTTAATAGAATTCTTGTTCTTGTAGATGACTAGCTCTGTGTATTCTAATAAGCAATAGAATTACATCAAATAAACATGAAGATAAATAAACCTTGAAAACAAATTTGTACAGTATTTAAAAATTAGTAGCTGCAGTAAAGCAAAACGTAAATCAAATTCTATTTTTTCACTGAACATTAGACTAATATAGTTTATAAAAATGTTCTTAAAATTGTGTATTCTGTCAAATGTGTCCCATATCATTGTGGAAAACTCGGCATTAATTACCATTTGTCATCACATCCTTACATTTTTCATTCTAATATTATATGAGAATTAATTTTATACTCTTGGCTTTGCTTTTATCTTCTTGATTTTTCAAAGGATGCTTGCAACCAATGGTTAACAATCATCATATGCCTAATAGCTGTCATTTCAAGACTTCAACCTAAATCAAGACTACAATATATGAAGGAAGTTACATACATGAATAAACTATTGATCAAAATAAAGGATTTATCAAAAGATTGAAATAAGGCCTCATGTCTATCTGTTTTAATGATAAACCCATCATTCAAAAAGTCTTTTTTTTTTTTTTTTTTTTGCAGTACGCGGGCCTCTCACTGTTGTGGCCTCTCCCGTTGCGGAGCACAGGCTCCGGACGCGCAGGCTCAGCGGCCGTGGCTCACAGGCCTAGCCGCTCCGCGGCATGTGGGATCTTCCCAGACTGGGGCACGAACCCATGTCCCCTGCATCGGCAGGCGGATTCTCAACCACTGCACCACCAGGGAAGCCCCAAAAAGTCATGTTTATAATCTATTAATAAAAATTGTCAGCACAATTAATAATTTTATGTTAGCATTTTTTACCTTTGTATTGTAAAGCAGGCTCTCCGATTATTGGACACTATTCTAATGCAACATTCTTTCTGAGCACAGAGAATTTAGCATCCATGAGCTTTACCTACTATGAGCATGATCAGTACAACCTCTGCCTTTGGGAAAGTTGGAAAAGCAGCATTTAGTGCCTTCTCCTGGACCTTTGCTATTGGGATTAGTGAAGCAACCCCTGGCCTAGACTATGACAAGTTGAATAAGAGCACTGGGGAAAAGTCAAGTGATACATTGTAATAACAATAAGCAAACAGTGGTAATGACACTACAATGCCAGCAAGCCTGCAGTGCTGCCCTATCCTGAAAAACACAGAAGTAACTCCATGGTGATTGTACAACTGAGATATCTGCATTTTTTAACACTCTCTTTAGGACTCTTCTGTAGTTGTTTTTTCAGACGAGTATACCAACATAGCTCCTGAAAGATGCATCTTCATATCCTTATTGCTGAACTACGCAGTCAGGGGATTGTCGACTAGAATGTTAACTCCAGAATTCTGCCTGGGAGACAAGACTAGGGGAAAAGCTTTCCCTGAAGACCACAAGGCCTTGATAAAGCAGGTTGAGCGTACAGGGTGACATGGGTTGAAATTTTTATTCTCTTCCTTTCAGGATTAATGCCTCAAGGCCATAGCTTCCTATCCAGAGCTGTGAGTCTCAGGCAAACACATATTTTCAGACTAAAGAGAGAACAGATTTAGGGCATTTACTTCTACATGTTATGTCTATTTTGGATACCTTGAAAACAAAAAGCCTTCAACGTGGAAAACCAGAGGCCTCTCCTACAGACTCTGCTGTCACGCCATGCCCCACAATATTTGTAGCCTTATAGGCATGTTATGTAAAACCCTCTCACGAAGTCCTGCTTTGCACAAATTCTCTGAACCATTCTGCTGATGGAACCATAGATGAAAGTAAGTTTGCACCCTTAGTTGGGAGGGGGCATAACAATAATAGGAGAGCCAAAATTGTGGCCAAATATTAAAACAGTCGCAAGGCACGCTCTAAACCAACAGGATATGAGAAGACGTGATGTTTGCCACAATTGAGCAGAAGCTTAAAATTCCACGTTTCTTCTCAGTTTCTCTCTCTCCATCCCTCTCTCTCTTTCCTGTGCTCTGTAATATCCCTGATTGGGGCTGCACCTTGAGTCTGGGTCCCAGAATGAGAAGGCACATAGAACAGGACCCCAGTAGCTTTATCGGTATCCAAGCAAAGCCAAGCCTGTCACATAGTAGATACTTGGAACAGGAATTTAAATTTTTATATATTTTTACGTGCATAGGGAAAAAAGTCTCCAAAACTTACACTAAAATGCTCAATGTGCTGATTAAATCAATGTATACGTCAATAACTTTCACTTTTCACTTTGTTCGTTTTGTATTGTTTGAATTTTTTAATGCAAATGCACTACTTTTATAATTTTTTCTTCACTTTTAAAAAATTTTCCCATGTTGGTCTCCATTTAACATAGATATCTAAGAGTACATTATAATGAATTTATTTTTAAGAAAAAGAACATCAATGATAAAAAAGTATTGATTTAAATTTTTTTTAAAGTCACAAATTTCATGAACAATATGTGATCAGAGCAACACATGGAATAAAAGAGAAATATACAATCAGCATGGAAATGGCACATTTCATCTCAAACTGTAACCTTTAAAAAATTCACTTAAGAGGCTTCCCTCTTAAGTGGCGCAGTGGTTGAGAGTCCGCCTGCCAATTCAGAGGACACGGGTTCGTGCCCTGGTCCAGGAGGATCCCACATGCCGCGGAGCGGCTGGGCCCGTGAGCCATGGCAGCTGAGCCTGCACGTCTAGAGCCTCTGCTCGCAGAGGGAGAGGCCACAACGGTAAGAGGCCTGCGTACCACACACACACAAAAAATTCACTTAAGAAATAGTCATCAAATGCCTACTCTGTGCAAAATACTATAAAGAAATACAACAATGGGCAAGACATAATCGCTATCCATTAAGCATCTATCCTCCGAAAGGATGACTTCTTCATTGTTAAGTGCAACTCAAGCTAGAATATTACAGACATTACTTAGGAGTGTGAGAGGGCAAAGCCTCACCTCAGGCCACATTTCAGAGGAGTCTTGAAAGGTGAGTATACTCGAAAGGCAAAGTGGAGAAAAGCATGTCTGGAAAGGGCAAGAGGATGCAAAGACTTGGAGATGGGAAAGTACATGGCATTTTCAGGGGGCTTTGAACAGAGCAGTTTATCTAGAACCCAAGGATGAGGTGAGGAAGACATCAGAAATAAAGCTGAAAAACTAGATCAGGGCCAAGGTGAGGCAGGCTGAGTCAACGCTTAAGCTCAGATGAAATAAGGAGGCAAACCATACATCTGTGCAGGAAAATTAGATGACCAATGTTCCGAGTGTTTTAACCTGGTGGGTGTAAGACAGAATGGAATAGGGGAAAACTGGATTCCGTGTGGCCAGTTTGGAGGCTATTATGAAGCCTCAGGTTTTTTTGTTTTTATTTATTTATTTATTTATTTATTTTTTGTGGTACGCGGGCCTCTCACTGTGTGGCCTCTCCCGTTGCGGAGCACAGGCTCCAGACGCGCAGGCTCAGCGGCCACAGCTCACGGACCTAGCCGCTCCGCGGCATGTGGGATCTTCCCGGACTGGGGCACGAACCTGTGTCCCCTGCATCGGCAGGGGGACTCTCAACAGCTGCGCCACCAGAGAAGCCCCAAGCCTCAGTTTTTAAATTTAAAAGTCTAGGATTGAAAGAGTCTCAATGGGCTTATATGCCTGTGAGAGAATAAATGTCTATTGTTTTAAAACACTAAGTTTGTGGTAATTTGTTACAAAAGCCATGGGAAACTAATACAATTACAAATTTGTAATTTCTATCATGCAAATGAGAAGTCTCAGTATGTGCTCAAATGGCGATAATCAAAATAATGATCAGTAAATCAATGAAACAATTAATGATTAATAAAGTAATGAAATAATGATTAATAAAAAGTCAAAGAATTTTTTTTTTTTTTTTTTGCGGTACGCGGGCCTCTCACTGTTGAGGCCTCTCCCGTTGCGGAGCACAGGCTCTGGACGCGCAGGCTCAGCGGCCATGGCTCACGGGCCCAGCCGCTCCGCGGCATGTGGGATCTTCCCGGACCGGGGCACGAAGCCGCGTCCCCTGCATCGGCAGGAGGACTCTCAACCACTGCACCACCAGGGAAGCCCAAAGTCAAAGAATTTTGAGATTAATTTTCTCAAAATGTTTTTCTTGTTTTATTTACATTAAAATATTGTCTTAAGAGACGATTATTGTCAGAGTTCTTTGGAGTTAGAGAAACTCTGCTCCAAAAAAAAAAAAAAAATCTCTGAATTATTTGATTGCATATACTACACTTTTAAAGAAATTTCTCTGCATCAGACAGTAAAAACTTTTATCTACCTACTGCCTTCTTGCTTTCCAGATGAAATAAGGAATATCACAAATCAACAAGAGCAAGATAGTTTTAAGATACTATCAACTGTAATATAAGAACAACATATAAAAAGCCACAGATGTAGGAAAGGGACTCAGTGGGATAAACAGACACTTACCCTTATGTACTCAAGAAAATAGGATAGGGATACTTTCTAAAAATCTTTTTCCCTACATAAATTATACATGTAGTTGACAATTTCTTATAATTCCCCATATCTGCCATATTTCACAAATTTATTTTTACCTATCCCACCATATAATCAAAGAGGTCTATGAATAAAGCAAGTTTTCATATAATAAGTTTCTTAATATTTTCTTAAACACTCCTAACTTTTTAATCCTGACTCTAGACACGTAGTGTTTAAATTAACTCCTATATGTGTTCAGAGAAAAGTAAGGACTAATTTTTGCCAGAATTCTCCTTTTTTCAGTCAGATTTTGAATGGCCCTTCTTAATGGAAACAAGTAACAACATTCATGATCCAGTGTGGCCCCTTTACCTTGCCCACTGAGCTTCACTGAGACTAACAATACAATCAATATTCCCGATATCTGAATCACTTCAACTTAAGTGAAAAGCAGTCGAAAAGACCTTTGAATCTCAGGGAAAAGACAGCTTGGAAATTTAAATGCCATTCCAATAAATTACAAATTACATACTACATTTAAGAATTTTTAGAAAACAACCAAAATTTTTGCCTATTCAGGTGGTTCTTATCTAAGATTCCAGTTGCCATGCTCATTCCAGTAGCATATGTGTTCAAGTTACAGCGATACAGGGATGACTGTCAATGGCATGCATGCAAGTTCATGAAGAATCCCACATATTCTTTAAAACTACCAATAACAATTTTAAAAAGAAGACAAGTAGAAATGTACTGATAATCCCAAACTGGTTTAGGAAGAGATGGACAAAACACAGCTGTTGCAACTCTTTCCAATGGAAATAATACTTTATTAGATCTACATTTTGTTAGTCTTCTTAAAATGCTTATAAATACCTAAATGAGTTTATTTCCTTGACAATGGGCATATTTCTACACAAACCCTAGGCATGCAGGCTGGTAAGAACTAATTAAAATCCTATTGTGTAATAGTTCAATAATCTAGAGGGAAAGACATTATAATTAGAGGTAATCTGCATATGATTTATGTTGTTTAAGAGGCCTAAAGAGTTCCATAAATTTTTAGAAAACAAGTGTTAATTTTAATTTACTTCAATTTGACCTTTGAGTCTCTGCAGTCTATTTCTTAAAGCCTCAAACAAGTTCAGCTAGCCAAAATTATCTTCCTCTACCGTGCAGCAAGTTTAAGCAAGAAACAAAACCAAAGCAAACAAATACGAAACTGAAAAAAAACCCCACACTTTTCAGTACTTCTCCTACAGTCTAAGTTTTAGAAATTGGTGTAGATGCTCTTGGGCTCTTTTAATCTCAGCCACCTGTGAAAATTTTCTCCTTTTTTTTCCCCTCCATTCTTGCCCAAATCCCCCAATTGCATTCTGCAGCACACCGACTATCTTGTGTTGTTTTAAAAGCTCACACTGTTGAAAGACAGGATAACATGATGGTTAAGAGGATGGGCTCTAGAGCCCAAATGCCGAGACTTCAATCCTGGTCCAGCCACTTTCCAGCCACAAGACCTGGAACAAGTTACTTAACCTTCCCGGTCTCCATTTTCTCATTTAACAAAGGGGGATAATAACAGTGCCAACTAATGGGATTGTTGTGAGTCTTAAAAGGGTTAATAAAAAATATAGAGAGCTTGGCACACAATAAGAGCTGATAAGAAGCTGCTGCCCTGATTGCTTTGTATGTGTCTCTTTGAGACAGAAAAAACGAAGACAAACCTTAGTGTTTTAGAGTTGAACATTATAAATGTTAAGATCAACCAGGAAATAAAAAGACGGACTAGGGTTCTTTAGGATAGGAGGAAAAAGGGGTTGGCTAGAAGAAGAACACCAAACTAATTTACAGCACGTCTTTGTAGCAAGACCCTTCCCAGCGTCTGTGCATTAATTACGACTTCTGAAGACTTGGAGAGAGGGAGTCGGGGGAAGAGCTGATATCAGTCATTCCAGATTTAGAAAAGCCACCTTTCCTACAGCTTCATAATCATTACATGCAGCTGAAATACTCTACACATAAATTATATACTCATTTCAGGTAAAAAGAGTTTTAAAAATCACTTATTTCCCCAAATAATTAATAAACAAAGATTGCAGTGCATGAAAATTGTCTCATTATTAAAGATTATTGTGTGTCATCTGCTTTTAAGGTTCAAACAGAGTTCTGTCTTTAAATAATGAAGTACAATAATTATTTCTCACTAATCGAAAGACTGTGTGTTGTTTTGGATTATATTTGAGGGACTTTTCAACTTTTGTTTAAATTCTGGTTCATTTAATGGAGAGAGAGAAACATTCTTTAAGGGTTGAAAATAATTAAATGCATTTCTTACTCAAATGATCTGGCATGCAGAACCAATGACATCCTAAATACAAGTCCTCTCATGTTGCTTTGTCCCCTATGGTAGAACAATAATACAAAATTATAAAAACTCTTTTTGTGACTTGGACTTAAATATTCGAGTTGATAAGAGATTTTTTCGTCAGCGTACTAAACAAATCTTTCCTGTATTCACAGTTCCTGGTGATTTTAAAATGTAACACTGTACAGGTCTGTACACACAATTAAAAACGTGCAATAGTAGCAAAGCCAATGGCCAAAGCTGCCCACTCAAATGACAGACATCCTTTTGACCTACTTACTGGACAACTTCTCAGAAAGTGTCTATCAACTTCTTTCTCATCACGCTATAGGATTGAAGACATGAACTTTAGGAAGTTTCAAGGAAATTATTGGAGTTTTTAATACCTTTATTACCCCACTAAAATATATTTAGGGGCTTGTTAACTCAAGAACAAATTAAATGTAAAATAATTTAAAATGTTAAATAAAATAATAATACAATTTAAATAGCTCAGTTTGTTTGTAAACATTTTTCAAACATTTCTACCTTCTTTAACCCTTTCTAGAACCCAGTGAGGTAAGGTACACACACACCTATGAATGGAAACGGAGGCAGATATTAAATTATTTTGTCAAAACACATACAACTAATAACAAATCTTCCCAAGGCCTGACCTCGGACTTTTTGTCTCAAAGCCAGTGTTATTTAGCTGTACCGTGTAGTCATCTATAAACACAGTATATAGTCGACCTTCAAAAGAATAGCTTGTTTTTAATATACCTAGAAACACATTTCCCAACAGAGAGTCTATAAAGCAAATGAAAATTAATTGGGGCTGGGGTTTTAACTTTTTGCAAATGCAAAACACTACCACAGATCAGAATTTCCCTCCTCAGGAGGATACCTCGCATGTTTTTATCCTTGAAGCAAATACTGTGGGAAAATTAGAAAGAGCTGGTTCAGCTGATTTAAAGTTATCTGAGCAAGAACACTTCCTATCTTATGCTGAAGCAGAAAATGCCTGAAGTTTCAAATTTTGCACGTTGTTAGACTTTATTGAAACATAGGGCTGTATGAGGTTTTAAAGAATTGATTGATACTTTTAAAGTTAGAGCAATTTCCATTTTTTAAAAGGAAGATAATTTCCTATCTTTTTATCTTGAAGAGATACTCTTCATAATGATGATTACCCTAGATACTGAATATTTTCTCCAGGCAAAAAAAGGGATGAGAGCAGAACATCTGTAAACATCCCTACCCCACAATCCACATGGATGCTAACTTCAAAGCAGACAGAAGTCCTAATAAAAATTAAACACAACACACTAATAATACTTCTTAATAATAGCACCTAACAATTATTCAACGCTTTGCACTTTCAAAGCATTTTACAATCATTAATTAGTTTACCCACACAACATCCCTATGACTTATGCCAGTAGTATTACCCTCATTTTAAAGATGAGGAAACTGAGATCCAAAATGATTAAGTGCCTTGCCCAAGGCCACGTAATGAATCAGTAGTAAGATCTGTACCTGAGTTCATAGCACTCTCTCTCATTTTCAGGACTAGCAGACAGTGTGGAAATTCTTGAGATCCACAAAGCATCTGCTTGGACTACAAACTGTTATCCCCACTTGCCAGTGGTACTGTCCTGTGTTCACTGATTTCTATAGAACAAAGATAAGAAATTAAGAATCTTCCCTTTAGGGCTTCCCTGGTGGCGCAGTGGTTGAGAGTCCGCCTGCCAATGCAGGGGACACGGGTGCGCACCCCGGTCCGGGAAAATCCCACATGTGCGGAGCGGCTAGGCCCGTGAGCCATGGCCGCTGAGCCTGTGCGTCCGGAGCCTGTGCTCTGCAACGGGAGAGGCCACAACAGTGAGAGGCCCGCGAACCGGCAAAAAAAAAAAAAAAAAAGAATCTTCCCTTTAAAACATCTAAGTACATAGTGAAGTCATTTAAATCAAAAGAAAAGAACAGCCAGCATGTTAAGAACATCATGTGGTCTCCAATATCACTGTCATTAGACCAGATGTATCTGTGATGGATCACTAAATGATGTTCTGTTTTTAGTAGAGAAGAAATTGCCAAACCAACCCTACCCAGCATCTGTAATTAATACAGCCTCCTTGCTAGTCCTGACTGGCACATCATCTTACAAGAGACCATGGACTGATGACACCCATATTTCTCTCACTAAAGTCAAATGAAAAGTTTCATTATCAACAATTTTCCATTATATGGAAAATAAGTAATCTTTCCTTGTCTTTTCTTTCCTTTTCTCTCCTTCCTTCCTTCCCTCCTTCCTTCTTTTTTTTGAACACTGATAACCTTCTAAAAACGGCCTGGTTAGAGTGAGGCTTCAGGATCAGAGATGTCCCAGAGTCATGGAATCATTTTAACAAGCAGTTCAAGGATAAGGGACTCAAAAGTTCCAAGAATAAAGCTATTGCTTCTGAGACAAAATACTTTCAGGTTACTTGTTATCTAGAAACATGTCTATCTTGTCACTTTCTGAAGAAGAAAGCAAATAAAGTAGTGGCATCTTTACATGGAAATGGGCATTGTTTTTCTTGCCAACCCCTTGGACCCTAGGTTTTTCTTCCTGTAATAATAAGTAATAAAATCAAGCCTTCATTATACCCCTATGGTACACCTGGCACTTTAAATGTATATACTGTCTTAGTTAATCTTTTATATCATGCAAGAGGTACTTTTCATCCAATTTATAGATGAAAAAACTAAGGTTACAAGAATTTGAATAATTTTGCCAGGACAGGTAGCTAAGGAGTGGCTGAGCCAGTACCAATACCAGGTTTAGGTGGGACTTAAGGCCCATCCTATTTCCTGTGCATCTCATTGCCTCATTTTCAAATGCTCAGTTCTTTACCATGTGAGTATATTCATACTGGTTGTGAGATTTCAGCATGGCCTCTGTTAAATTTCTGTGGTGGCAGAAATCTGGGGATTAATACGGAATGTGAGAAAAGAGATATGCAAAGGTGCAAGTCTTCAGGGTCCCACCCTAAACCCCCATGGCTCTGCATTGGTTAAGAAGCACTTGTCAAATGCCAGATTTGCCTCCATGGGAGAAATCCCAGGAGTTACGCCACATGCCACCGACTGCCCCCATTCCTAATGTAACGTCTAACAGATATTGAATGCTGACAATATACTAGGTCTTATTTTAAGTCCTATACATGGTTTAACTTACTCAATCCTCACAGAAATCTTATGAGATATATTCTATTATTATCTACATTACAGGAAAATTGAGGCTTAGTGAAGTAAGTAACTTGCTGAAGATCACACAGCAGGAATTTGGATATAGGCAGTCTGGCTCTAGAACTTATGTACTGGACCATCCTGTTTTACTGACTGCAAAGCAAAACAAAACAAAAAAACAAATGAAAACTAGATGAAGTAATGTTGCCTTATAAGGAAGGCAACTGTTCTTCTGTATCCCCTTTTCCCTTGGGTCTGCTCATCAATTCATCCACAGGACCTACTAAGGACCAGGCATTATTTTAGGTACTTGGGATAAACTGATGAAGAAAACAGTTATGGGGGCTGGGGTTGGGGGCTGTGGACTGCAGACCCTTTCTAGTGACCTTGGTTAAATCATTTAATTACTCAGATTGTTAGTTGCCTTATCACTTTCATCAGGATGACACTTTTCTTTGCCTAAAATAAGGGGGATGGAAGAAACTTCCCTTCATGGCTCCCTTCAGCTCCAAGACTCTGAAACCTAGTTGGGTACAACTCGCCACTTGCACAAATAAGCACCAAAGCACTCCCTCTCCCCTTCATTACTGTGAGGCTTTGACTGAAGTCATTTGGAAAAGGCTCTCCCTAATGTTATCTGTAAGGACTCAGAGTTTCAGTAACAGGCAGAATTCAAATTCAGCAGAGTCTCATAGCATCTTGACTCTGTTACTAAGCAAAGAAAGTAGATTTTATTTTAATTTACTAGACATAAAAAACTGATGAGAGGGGCTTCCCTGGTGGCGCAGTGGTTGAGAGTCCGCCTGCTGATGCAGGGGACACGGGTTCGTGCCCCGGTCCGGGAAGATCCCACATGCTGTGGAGCGGCTGGGCCTGTGAGCCATGGCCGCTGAGCCTGCGCGTCTGGAGCCTGTGCTCCGCAACGGGAGAGGCCACAACAGTGAGAGGCCCGCGTACCGCAAAAACAAACAAACAAACAAACAAACAAAAAACTGATGAGAGACGTAGTTGTGTGAACTAGTTCTTTAAAAGGGAAAACTGCTTCTTAAAAAGAATAATTATTTATTATCCTTCAATGTGACTTCTAATATAAGTACTAATAAGCATCCTGAAGCAATCTAAATGAGTCTTGTTTATGGTTTCTTGGTCTTTAAAGAACAATACTTGCAGAAAAGCAGAGGAGGGTGGTACACATCTGTCTTTGCTAATAGCTAGTGGTTTGTGTTTCCCCATAGATCAGATGCAGAATCATATTCACCACTCAGAGAAGAGAATTTGTTTTAAGGACAGAGAGAGAAGGGTAAAGTCTCAAACATAAGCTCATCCCTGATAGTGGAGGCAGGCAAGTGATAAATTATCACAGTGAGTCATTATTCCAGGAGATTTCTTATAAACATTAACTAACAAAGGAGGAAAGATTGGCCACTTGGAAATAAACACTAATGACTTAGGATGAAATATCAATCATTTCAAAAAACTTCACTGAATCTTCAAGTTACGGGAGAGAGAGAGAGGAGCATATAGAGTGAGTTACCAACCAAACTGAGGTTGAGTTCTAATCACAGCCCGGGGGAGTGTTCAGACTGACAGTGTCAAACAAGGTAGTTCAGGTAATAGGACTGGATAATATATGACTAGGAACTTCCCAACAAGCTTGGTTTAGTTTCTTTTGAGAAATATTTGGGGACCATAACCCAATAAATGCTAAATTGGAACTTCTTTGCAAAGCAATGAAATTGAGACTCTCAAGTGTCTATACCTCAGTGACTTTCTTCCAAGGGTTTAGAATGGAAAGAGAGATGTGCAGAGTTCTGTGACTTCACAGAGTGACCAGTTCAGAACTAATGATATTACAGCGCAGTTCATTTTGATATAGGGCTCATTTAAGCCGCTCTTAAATGAAACACGCTAGATATGAAGAAAAAGTAGGAAAAGTTCTTTCATAATGAAAAAGTTACAGGATGGTCAGTCCATCCATTTCATTTCTGTGAGAGACGGGGGTGGAGTGGGGGAAGAGCAACTATAACAATATTAAAGTGTACTATGTCCCACAGCTTAGTCCCCTGTAAGGCAGTGTTTATAACATTCCAGGACCTACTTCCAAGGCTAAAAAGCTCCACGTATGGCTTAATTTTCCATTTTGTTCAAATCCTGAAAATGCTGGCCCTCAAAATTAAATCACTGAGGGTGACCTTACACTTAATGTCATTTTCAAGGGCTCAGAAATCCTCTTGCTTAAAATAATACCATGTTCTGAAGTGTGTTTAAAAAGACTTGGAGTTTAATTCTACAACTACAGATTCTTCAGGAGTAGACAATAGGTAATTGGAGCAACCAACACTGTGGTATAATTGACCACTTTTGACCGAGAATAGGCAAGATGGAGGGAGGCTAAATACTCTGAGGGCCTGAAAGAGATGGCTCAAGAGTGAGGATGCTGATGGCTGGCATTTTGAGAAGAAATATTAGGTATTTCGTAGCTTTACCAAGCACCAGCTAGGACAGTAATCTAACTTGACTGGGCTCAGACCACTGATGTGCTTTCCTTGATCGCCAGGACAAAATGACCTGACGCTGTCAGGAAAGCCCCAGACAGTAATACAAGAATCGAGGATTCAAGTCAACCTGAACAATGTGCCTTCATGCACTCCTAACATCCTATGTAAAATCTTGGCCACTTTTGTCTCTCCAGTCCTAATAATGGATCAAAGCCACTACCCTTTCTGAGCCTTCTTCTTCATCACTGTGCCTTTCCTCACTGTAGCCATCCCCTACCTGCTGACCATCCACCCACACCATCTTGACACATATAATGTTTGGTCAGCTACCAAGCCTGTGGGTTCCACCTCAGCACTGCCTCCTGAACCCACCCAGCCCTTTGTAGTTCTCTGCCTGCCTGCCTGCCTGCCTGCCTGCCTATCACAGGTGCTCCCCCCTTAGGTTGGTCCTTGATTTGCAGTTTCACTGGCTTGTTCCCCAGTATGCCTGACTTCAAGCCCTTCCCCCTCCAGTTTCTACATATCGCTACCAGATTATTCTTGCTAAATCACACTGGTCCATTCTCCTCCCTGTTCCTGAATGGCAACCAAATGAAGCCTCCAACTGCTTATCCTGGCCTTCTAGATTCAGAGCTTCTGAACAAACCTATAACTGCATATTTCCCCACCTTTACCTCTGTTGTTACCTGAAATACTCTGCACCTCATCTCAGCCTCTTGAAATGTTAACTTTCTTTAAACATCAAGTTGCAATGCCATCTACTTTGGAAAACAGTCCCCCTTCACCCCTGGCTCTTTTCTCTCCACAATTAAATGCAATTTCTTTCTTCTTTGAGTCATGGTAGCCTTTTTGGTTGTTGTTGCTAATCTCTTTTATTGCATGTGGTGAAAGTTGTAAAGCTCTACCCAAATTCCCGTTTAGGAATGAAGGATGTGTTCTCCTGTCTGTTGGGAAAGCGACCAGAACACACCCGGAGCTGTCAGGTCTATTTGGGGATGGCTTCAGCTACAGAAATGTGTTTACTGAGGTCACTTCTTCCAGCACCTGTACCCAAGTACTGATCAACATGGAAGAACAAAAACTTGGTCCTTTTGAGACAGGCTGGGACCTGAACCCTGGGACCTGGGACCCTTTGCTGCAGTGCTTGTGCCTGGACAAATGTCCCCTTGAGCAACAAAATACAAGGAAATTATAAGGGAATAAAAATAACTGGGTGCATGTGCAGCTGGGGCAAATTATGAACAAGATACAAAAAGATCAAAAACCCAACTGCCACTTCTGAGGAGTCAGGAGCACAAGCAGGGTACCGCGCATGATCCCTGCACACAGCACCCCCAAGGGGGTGGGCATACCACCTAAGCCACCCCTCTGGTCCGACCCCTGGACCCACCCCTACCCTCACACCAAATAAGAAAACAGCTCGCCCCCGCCTCAGGAAGCAAGCAAGGGAACCTGTTACTTTTCGCTCCCAGTAAGGCCTTGCCTGAATTTCTTGTCTGGTCTCTTATCAATTTCTATTGATTAAAGAGTCCAAGAACCCTGGTCGTTAACACATTCAGCCCAACTTGAGACAACTCTGAAGAGTGTCCTAGCCCCAGAGCTCCTTGTGGGGTTGGCTGAACCCTTTGTTGGGGATGCATTGAAATGTAAATTCTTCTCCCTGCCCAATCATGCTTCTTCCACACCCCCTCCCTTTCCCTCACCACTGGCAGAGTTGTTGATCCCAAGAGCACTTCCAAACAAACACGCTGCATACTGCATCTTACAGGTGGCTCCTAGGGAATTCTAACTGCAACATGGCACTTAAACATGGCCAGTTTTCCTTCTGTTAAAGTCATGTCTGTGTTTATTCATGTTCCGCATCACACATTAGATTATAAACTCTTCAGAGCAGGGACTGGATTGTCAAATCGTGTATGCCTGCAGCGTTTAGCATAGTAGATCAAGACTCAGAACTGTGTAGCGTGTATAAATGAATAAATGAGTGAATGAATAATTAATGCTTAAAATTAGCACCTCTGTGGTACTGCAAGGTCTTTACACATCTAAAGAATCATCAGCATGTTTTCCTTAATTGATACTTACTTAATGAGCATTAGTTACAAATAAGGCTCTAAGCTAGCTGCTCTGGGAAGAGTGTATTAAAAGAAGTAATATACTCCCTGCCCTCCGGAAGTGTATAATTTAGTCAGCAGGATAATTACAGCCAACATTTGTAGCAGTGGTTCCCAGCATTGTCTGCTCATTAGAATCACCCAAAGAGTTTTCATGACTCCCACTTCTGGTGCCCACGTCCAAAGACTCAGATTTAATAGATCAGTTGTGTGGCCTGGCAGCAAGCTCGCCAGGTGATTCTAATGTGTCACAAAGTTGAGAACCATGGAATTATGAAGAGCTTATATGTTCTAAGTACTGTTCTAAGTGCTTAGCCTAAATTAACTAATTTAATCTTTATAACAACATTAATAAGACAATTACTATAATTATTATCATTTTATAGAAAAAGAAATTAGGTACAAAAGAGAGAAGCCTTTTGTCCAAGGTCTCCTGGTCGGTTAGATGTGGAGTTAGAAATCAAACCCCAAAACCCAGGCTCTGAATATCTGGCTCTTTACTGCTACGCTCTACTGCATCACTTGCAGAGACAAGGTGAAATGAAAACTAATTTATATTGAGTATAGCTTTATATAAATATCTTACCATCTGAAAATTGGGAGTACTCAATAGTGGAACCAAAAAAACAACATAAATCTCTGATCTGGATTGTACTTTGACTCTAAATATTAGAGTAAGAAGAAAATCTAATTTCATGTTTAAGGGAGGGTAAGAATAAGGGTGAGTCTACATAGGCAGAAGGGATGAAAATAAGCTAGATAAATAAACTCACATGATATTTGTTTAGCACTTTGCAACTTATGGCTAAAAGTAGATTCTTGTTTAATTGTGTTGTAATAAATGGAATACTTGTTGTAGTTTCTTAAAATTATTGTTCTACTGAGTTAATTGTGTCTAAATAATTTTAAGATATTCCCTCCTTCATGTCCAGAAACAAGTAGCAACAAGCAAATATATAAAAAGGAATAATGGAAATCACGTAGGCCAGAGGAAAACATTGGGGTGTCCTTTCTCTACTGTATTTTCTTTGTCTCCTTAACACTCTGTTCTCTCTTTTTCTTATCAACCTTTTCTTATCTCCCAAGTTAACATACTTGCAAATAGTTGTCAAACAACTAATCCTTAAATTGCTTTATTCCTCTCCATTGCTCTCATCCTCGCTGGCGAGCCTCCCGGTCCTCCCTGATACCTTCTATTTCTCCTCATATACATTAACAAATAGAAGTAGAAGCATCTCCCTGCCCCAAATAAATCAGTCCATCACAGACAAATAAAAGGACAAGAAAAGATGTCCATATATCTCTGTTAAGCTTAGAGCATAGTTTTAGGGAAACCATATAGATCATAACTTATTCTCATGGCTCTATATTTGTATAATATTTTTCATATACATAGATGTATCATAAACAGACCTCAAATGACAGAACTAGAGGAAACTGCAATAACCAAGTTCAAACTTGCATCTTTTCGGAATTTGGGTTGAATGTAAACCCCTGATTTTTATTTTAATACAATTTCCACAATATCACTGCTTTTAATACCTTTTATAAAGTTAGGCTCAAAATTAATATTTGGCAGTAATTCCCTAGGTCTCCAATGAGACTTATAAAACTCAAAATATTTTTAAGCTCTTCCTCAGGAAGATTTAAGAACCCAGAACCTTTATAACACAGCTCAGAATATTTACAACAGCCCTGTAAATGCATATAAGAAATAAAGTACAAAACTGAAAATACAATGGGAGATATAAATAGATAGGGATATATAGAGATGATATAGATATATATAATAGGGTACACGTGTTTTTTATTAAGTAGTAGCTGATTTTTTTCTTTGTTTTGCAAACCCAAATCTTCTGCACTTTTATATTATTTTCATAGTTTTTTAAAACAAATTATAAAGAACATTTTAAAATTCACCAAATCAGAACTATTTTAAGAACGTTGTCGTTCCCAGCGTGATTAGTTTAGGATCACCCACCTCATAGCATATTAAACATATTAAAATACCCACACCACATTAACACAATGTTATAGGTAACTACGTAACAGCTGAGTTGAGCTGCAATGAAGCAGCTGAAATAAAGCAATATAATATAATTTTTTTATATTTGTGTGTGTATACCCTACACACCCCCAACCTGTCCCCACTCTCAGATACTTTCATAAGCCCATAATCAGTGGGTATGATTTACTTGGTGGAACATTACAATGCAATATTATATTTATTCCAGTATTTATTAAAGTCTGGAATCATCAGGAAAGTCAAAGGCAATCAATAACCAAAATGTGGGAAGCCATGTATAATGAATAGAATGCTTCCTAATTTTGCAAAGTTTATATATTTTCAAAATCAGGTTTGTGAATCTTTCATTTTATGTTATCTAAATAGTTTTGTGTGTGTGTATATATATATATATATATATATGTATGTGTATATATATATATATATGTATATATATAGCTTTGGCCTACTGCTGAGAATTAACTACTTGATAAATGAGGACTATGTTAATTGTATCTAACTTATTTCCCCTTAGTGTTTAAACATCTGGCTAGATAATTTACACCTAAAAATCTCTACAAACAACACATAGTTCTTAACAGAATTGTGAGCCCAGTGTTTTTAAATGCCAATTTGATTAAAACTACAAAATCCAAGGCAAGTAAGAATTAAGAAAGACCATAATTCTACGTCCTTTCACATATAATAATCTTCTACCTCTTGCCTTTTAGAAAATTTGACATTGTTTACATTTTAAATATGGATGAGTACCTGAATAATCCACTATGTAATTTTAAGTCATACATTTTTAAAGGTAGCTAATTTGAGAACAGAGAAAATATGAGACAGCTAAGCGAACTAAAGCATGTGTTTAAAAAAAGTTTAATATTTCAGCCATAATACTATACTTTCAAATTTTCTGATTTCCCCACAGCTGAACGCCCAATTTAAGGTAAGAATGCTACACAGGTTTATTAAGAATGGAGAAGCAAGGACCTGTATTATCACAGGTCAGAGTCCTGTGCAGAGACAATGGAGGGAACCCAGGTATACAGAGGGCTTTCAGCATACCAGGCCCTGGGCCAGGACCTTGGGTAGAGCACAGATTTGAGATGCTGCCTTGTTTATTCCTTTGAAGGCTCAAGCCTTTTTTTTGTTTGTTTCTTTCTTTCATATGAGGTGTAATAATTAGGCAAATTATGACCAAAACAAAAACGAAAATGAAAACAAAAACAGGTCATTGCCCATCTCTGCACATAATGAAGAAGAGCCCAAACAGGACCAATGCAATTTGATAACCAGTGAAGTTAAATTTTTATCAGGCTTGTTCAAGAAATAATAATTGGGAACATTTGTCTTTTACTAGGTGCTAGACATTCTTCTAAATATTTGACTCATATTGTTCATTTAATACTCAAAACTTGGTACTATTATTTATCATTTTACAGATAAGGAAATGTAAATACAAAATGGCTATAAGATTTGTCCAAGCTCTTACAGTTAATAAGAAGTTTGGTATTTGTAATGAGGTGGATGGACCTAGAGTCTGTCATACAGAGTGAAGTAAGTCAGAAAGAGAAAGACAAATACTGTATGCTAACACATATATATGGAATTTAAGAAAAAATAAATGTCATGAAGAGCCTAGGGTTAAGACAGGAATAAAGACACAGACCTACTAGGGAATGGACTTGAGGATATGGGGAGGGGGAAGGGTAAGCTGTGACAAAGCGAGAGAGTGGCATGGACATATATACACTACCAAACGTAAAATAGATAGCTAGTGGGAAGCAGCCGCATAGCACAGGGAGATCAACTCAGTGCTTTGTGACCACCTAGAGGGGTGGGAGAGGGAGGGTGGGAGGGAGGGAGACGCAAGAGGGAAGACATAGGGAACATATGTATATGTATAACTGATTCACTTTGTTATAAAGCAGAAACTAACACACCATTGTAAAGCAATTATACTCCAATAAAGATGTAAAAAAATAAAATGAAAAAAATAAAAAGAAGTTTGGGTGGGATCTGAATCCAGGGAGTTTGGCACTATAAGCCATATTCTTAACCACCATATGAAAAAAATCTAAAAACAGGTATTCCAAGAATGTAAGTCTAGAAGAAATGTAATTCCACCAAAGACTTTTATGAAACTCCTAAAAAATGCTTACAAAATGAGTCTTCACTACAGAATAAACTATACTTTGTCTTTTTTGCCTAATGGTTGAATTACAAACCAAACTAACAGCAGTATTTTGCACACCTTGACAATCACAAAGAATACTACTAGTAATAATAAAAGTAACTTATATTTACATATTTTTACCATTTTCAAAGCATTTTCATTTGAATTCAACTAGTTTATTATTATTATTTATTTTTATTTTTATTATGTTTTCACATATATTACCCTTGCTCTTAGGTAAAACACACACACACACACACACACACAACAAAAACAAAAACAAAAACCTCAACTCATACTAGACTTTATGGAATAAAATCTGTCATTCTGTACCTTCAGAATCATTTAAAATAGATAACAGAAAAAAGAAAATGTGTTTTGCAACACGAATACAATATCTACAACAAGTAAATTCTGTACTTATTCAGGAATAAAAGACATTTTCTTTTCAGCATTCAAAGAATAACTACTTATGAACTCATCCCAATACTACTGCCAACCTGAGAAATAAATTCATCAGTGAGTAAAAAAAACACCCCAGGTAGAAATGGAAAATTACCAGAAGAGCTCATCGTATAACAAAATGTAGGAGAGTAACTTAACAGTGACAAATATTTTATTCATCAAGAAAAATAAAATGAAAGACTATACTGTATTTTCTTAGAAAAGGAAGTAAAAATCCCCATGGCAACTTTACCTATGCATTAACATAAGACATTTAGATCCAATACAGTACAGAAGGCCTATGTCAGATGAAATAGATGTGCCTCAGAAAAGCTATTTATAAAATTATATTTTAAATCCTTTAATGTTGTTCATTATTTAAAGATATCCTACAATAAGCCCCTTTCCAAAGTAAATAATGCATCCTATTAATTTTGGGTTTTTTTAATTGTTGCTCATTTGTTTGCCAAATCAGATTTTCTGAATTTAAAGCACAGAGTACAACATTTGGATCTGATTACAGAAAACGTCTGCTTATTGCTGCTTGAAATTTAAAGACCAGAGTGTTGTAAGATGCTTCAGTATACACAGGCTTTAGACTAACTTTACGAAATAAAAGGACAGAGGAACAAGAAACTTCTTAGTAATTTACTGGAAAGAGATTAAGTTTTTTTTCTGAGTCATTCCATATATTAAGACATGGATCCTTGGGATTTTCTCACCAGTGTAGGAAAAGAAGATTCATTCTGTTCCATGGCTCATGATCCTAGACAGCCACGTTACCTTCATGAGTCAGTGATCACAAGGCAGATGAAGCAACATGGGGATGTCTGTTTCCTTATAAACCCACCATGTTTTCTGGAACCACACTCTGAACACATGATTTACTGAGAATTGGTCATTTGTGTAATCTTCATATACATAAGTACTCTTGCAAAAAAAAAGAACAATGCTTTATAGTATTTGGTATTTCAAAAATTAGGTGGCAATGGAGTTCAGAGTCAGAGGTTCATAAAAGATCATCTAAAAAAGATACCCACTGTAGGGGCTTCCCTGGTGGCGCAGTGGTTGAGAGTCCGCCTGCCGATGCAGGGGACATGGGTTCGTGCCCCGGTCCGGGAGGATCCCACATGCCGCGGGGCGGCTGGGCCCGTGAGCCATGGCTGCTGAGCCTGCGTGTACGGAGCCTGTGCTCCGCAGCGGGAGAGGCCACAACAGTGAGAGGCCCGTGTACCGCAAAAAAAAAAAAGATACCCACTCTCACTTCTTGAGTAACCACAAAGCAATAAGACACAAGAGGGGAAAGAGGTGACCTTTAAGGACTCCCCCAACCCCTACACAAATATCAAACCAGCCAGTCCTCCCAAAAGAATTCCCTATCTAAGTAAATGGCAACATAATCTTCCCAAATGTTGAAGCCTCAAACCCAGGAATCACCTTGATTCATCTCTTCCTGAGTCAAACATCCATAGAACAGCAACTACTAGCAGTTCAACTTCTCTAATACATTTTGAATCCTCCAATTTCTCTGTTTCTAATATTCGACTCTAACTCAAACCACTACCATCTCTCACTTCTTCAAAAGGCTCTTAATACATTTCACCTGCTTTCATTTTTGTCCCCAGAATGGTCTTTCTAAAACCTTAAATGAGAAAATGCTAATCTCTGCTTAAAAGCCTCTAATGTTGGCCCACTGCGATCGCAATGAAATCAAACTGCTTTCTGTGGCACACTGATCTCACCTAACTGCAATCTCATCAAGTACCAGTCCCAGTAAATTCTCTGTTCCTGCCACGCTGGCTTTCTCACTGCCATTGAGCAGAACTAACTTATCCACATCTGAGGGTAGTCACATTTTCTATCACACACCTCCCTTAGAGGTGTGCCTCTTCCTCAGCTCATAGGTTACTTCCTTAGGGAAACCTTCTCTGATCATCCTGTCTAAAGTAGTACTCATCTATCCTCCAATCATGCTGCCCCATTACCTATTTTACTTTATTTACCGCCCCTTTGTTTGAAATTATATTATTCATACACTTGGTTACTGATTCACTAATTATTTACTGATGATTTACACTTATCACTCCCCAGCCCGCCCCCTTTCAGAAGGCACACTCCATGAGAATAGGGACCTTACTCTCTTATTCACTGCTATTCCAGCACCCAGTAAAAGCCCTGGCACAATACATACAATAAATACGGTGACCAATAAATACAGCTAAATAAGTGAGATGCAAAGTAAAATCCAAAAAGGCATATGCAGCTCTGGATTATCCCCACACGCAGCTGTAAAACTATCACAATGACAGCACACTGCCTCTACCTGCAGAAACCTCCAGAACACATGAGAGTTACCTCATAAGTAGTTCTCAGCTGGGGAGGCAGGAATGATTTTGCCTTCAGGGCATATTTGACAATATGTAGAGATAATTTTTCTTGTGACAACTGCGGGGGAGAGGGAGTACCACTGGCATCTAGCGGGTACAGACCAGAAATGCTGCTAACTTTCTACAGTCCACAGGACAGCCCTGGACAACAAAGATTTCTTGGGCCCAAAATATTAATAGTGCTGAGGTTGAGTAAACCTGCTTTACAGTCCTCATTTGGGCCTGAACTTTTACACCTGGAATTGTAGGGTCAACTTGGAATGAAAAATGCTTTTTTTTACTTCCCTTTATTCAGTAACTAGCAAAAGAGCCTTACTGTGAAATTTATAGATGCCAAGGGGAAAACAGTACAGACTCCTCACAGTGTGTTATAGGGTAAAAACATGATATGTTATTGGTAGATATTTTCCAAATAATGTTAACAACAACAACTAAAAATAATTCAACTAACTGTCCACCATGGGAAAAGAAATCCCCTTGTTCTTTCTCTGTCTTCTTCTTCTGTTCTTTATTCTCCTCTTTCCATGGCCTTTAAGTGTGATCTTTTGCTATTCCTTGGGGTTCCTCTGAACTCAGAGATAGAACTATGACATGGATTTATTGATTTACTGTCCCCACAAATAGTTATCATTCATAAAGTGGTGCTAGCAAAGAATCATTCTCACCTAATTGTTGTGTAGTGTTGATCACAAAGGAAATCTATTTTTTTTGAGGAAGAAAAGTCAAGGAATTCGGGAAACATGTCTTGGTCTGCAAGACATGGTGAGAAATGGACCAAATAAAGAGGAGGGAACTGCAGAGGGTTTACACTGTCATTATCACAAGAGCACAGTGAGCGCAGGACAGAATGGGAGTTCACGAAATGATGGTGCAGTTGAGATGCAACCACCCTCCTCAAGCCCTGCTCTTCATTATACTGGTCCTTAGCCCCCTCTTTGTGCTAATACAGGCTCAGCTCTCATTCAAGACTGGTAGGGCCAGTTGTGTTTATAACTCAGACTTTTCTAGATTTTAGAAAGGCAGTCTAGTGCCTATACCACATGCTACATAATACCCCCAGTGGAATCTGGGGCAATATCCCGTAATCAAGTACATTTATACTTTTGTAGCCAAACATATAAGTATTCACATTAAGTATGATACATAATAACTATAAATAGCTTCACATTCGTTAAATTACTAAAATATTTTGGTTCTTAGAACATTTGGGTTATGAAAACCAAATTTCAGAATCGCAGATAAAGGATTTTGAGTCTTCAACAGTACAATGAGTAGAGACATAAGCCAATAAAATAAACTGCCATTAGCTTCACTTTGAAAGACAGATGGGAATAGGGCTGGAGAGAGTGATAAGCAGTGAACAAAGGGTAAAATCACAAGGGATGAACTTGGGTTACCATTTCTCTAAGCTGGAAAACTTAGGTGTCTCAGAGCTTGTTTCTCTTCAGTTGACAATATTAGACAATGAAAATAAATTTCAATTTGAACTTATGCTACTTCAGCAGTCCTATCGGGGACCGTCTCTACATGAAAGGACCCTGGGGCTGGGAGATGGATATAGAAGCTTTGTTGGCTCCTCCTGCTGCCTGGGTTCTTTCCCATATGTTGCTGCAACCAAAGGGGTTGGTCAGGTAGAGGGGGTATCAATACAGATGAAATTCAATTTACCAAAAGATGGTGTAAGAGTCAGAAGATAACATTAAGAGATGCTATCTCAAACTGCAAACACTGATTTTGTATGGAGTGTGAAACTACGGGTGGCTTGATGTGTGTGTGTGTGTGTACACACTTACCTATTTCTTCCCCCAAAGAACAGGTATTACTTATATAACAGAAGTTTGTTTTATAAGTTTCTTTGTTTATATAAATTTTTTCTTAAACTACCACTTGAAAAATAAAAGTAGATGACAGCAAGAAATGCAGCTCCTCTAATTAACAAACTAAAACAACAAAAAGTTTTGAGAATAAAAGCACAGGAAATGGTGTCTGATGATAAGAAAGCAAAAATCAATAGCCAAATGACGAGATAAATTTTAAAAAATGTTTTTAATCTTATGACTCAGGGTGGATTCTAACTCAATTAAAATTATTATTGTTACAGAAGGAACTATTTAAAATAGGCCCATAGTTATACTCTCTGACATAAATTAATAATAATTCATTGCCAATTATGCCTCTAATATTGCTCTAAGCACGGAATCACAGCAGCCCCTGCTCTTCAGGCTCAGGGTTTTAATTTAACAGGGTAAAATAGTAAGTATAATTTCAGTGAAACTGATTAATTTAATTGGTATACTGACAATATAGTTGAGTTTATTGTCTGCTCACAAAATTCCTGGCACTGCTGTAAGCATGCTACATATATTTTCTTAAACAAATTTTCCACTAGTTCTATAAGGAAGATGAAATTATTACCCCAATTTGGACATGAGAAAATTGAGGCTTGGAAGTTAGGTTACTTGTCCAGGGTCACTCATATAATAATGAGTTGATATTCAACCATACTTATTTTTCTTACTCCAAAGCCCATTTTTCTAACTACTGTGGTATATTTTACTTAAATGGATATAGAAAAGATAATGACAGTTAAATTCATTTGTTTAAATTTAGGAAGTATCTCAATATTATTCTAGGTCATATTTATAAACGGTAAGAAGTACCCAATCTATTTTATAGCTCTAAAATTATATCCTCATGGGGTATACCTGTGAGCTGACAAGACTTATATCTGCAAGGAAAACTAAGCAACGGTGAATAAATTTTTCATTCTATTATCCCTGGGTAATATGACTAGACAACACACACACACACACATAAACATAAGATTATAAATAGGGGTACTCCATATTGCCTATAAGTATTGTTCCCCCATTTCCTTTTCTTTAAAAGCCTGAAAATCCTTTTTGTTAAAAAATGTATTTCAAAGAATTTTAGAAGTAATTCTTAGAAACAGATTATATTAAGGCAATGAGTCAAAATTCAGTTGAGAATTCTTTAAAAGGAAAATCTGAAAATAACGAATTTTGTAGAAGAATCATAACCCATTAAATCTATAACAACTAAGTACATTCCTGAACAAATGTTTTAATAGTTACTGAAAAAAATTAAATTATAAGAGGTTTCAGAATACAGTACAAACCCTATGGTACTTAGTGTCAGGAAACCTAATTTATAATCTGTGCTTCCCTCCTTTTATGGATTGAATTTAGTCCCCCATAAAAGATGTTGAAGTCCTAACCTTCAGTACCTGTGAATATTATTTGGAAATAGTCTTGGCAGATCACAAGTGAAGATGAGGTCATTAGAGTGGGTTCTGATCCAATATGACAGATGTCCTTATATAAAGGGGACTTTTGGACACAAAGACTGGCATGTATAGAGGGAAGACCATGTGAAGCTATAGGGGGAACACAATCTAGCAGCCAAAGGAACTCCTGAGGCTACCAGAAGGCAGAGGCATGAAACAGATTCTTCCTTAGCCCTCAGAAGGAACCAACTCTGTCCAATGGGGACTTATTTTAAAATGATACCAACTTCTCCATAGGTGGAGTTGGAGACTCTACCTTTTCCTGACCTCTTGAAGGTATCTTCTTAGTCATGTGAATGTGAGGCATGAAGGCAACTTCTTCCCTGAAGAAGGGAGAGATTTTGTAATATGAACAAATCTGTCATTTGTTGAGACCCTGATCATTCTAGAAGAAAGAACTGAGCCTGCTGCCTAAGATTCAAAATTTGAGAGACCTGTTAAAATGGATCAGGATGACCTCCACCAAAACTCTGTGGCAGGAAAGAGCAGTAAGACACTGGAATAAAATTGCATTGAGGGAAGGGAGCACATCAACTGGAGGCTTGGGTTTGGACACAGGGATGTTTCTGAGAGATGATTTAGCTTGAGACTTACGCAGGGAGCTCTTCCAAAATCAGACACCTTGTCATAAGGCCACACTGCCTTAGGGAAAAATGACTGGACCCGGAAATGTAAACTAGAAGAGCTGTAATCACGGAACGCAGCATGAGGTATCCCTATGAGCTAGTAAAGGACCTCTACCTACAAGGGCAACTAGGCAACAGGGAATAAGTATTAGCTGCAGAACTGTTCAAGGTGAGTCTACCAAAGCAACACTGTGTGGCAGCCAGAAGCAACAACAGGAATGAATGACTAACTCAGATCTGTACTCTGCTGGCAGTTGGGAGGTAGAATGCCTCCCTTTTGGACTTAGTAAGCTTTCGGGTTCTGGAATAATTAAGGAAGAATAGAAAATCTTAGGAAGGAGAAACTAAGCTTCCTGCTATACTGGAATGTAATCGTTTGAGCTATTAATTTGACAAATAATGTGACTGTGTTCAGGCCAAATTCAAAATACTGTAGAGATCATATATAACACCCAAATCAGAGGGAGCAGAAGTGTGGATTAGGGTTCAAGGGGCAAATGAAGGTGGATCAGGTATCTGAGGTAAGTGATCCTGGAAAGGGTCGGAGAGAGGTTGCCTTCCAAATGTGCCAGGAGGCCTGTGGTTAGATCGTACTGACTTAATGGGCTTAGAAGCAAGGAAGTCATAAACAATGAGGGAATTTCAATAAGACCCTGAGTTTGGTCCTGATTCTTCTGGTTACTGTGAAATCTTGTCTAAGTCAGTTAAAGTCCATATAGCTCAATTTCCTCATCTGTAAAATACTGATGATAATAATACTCTCCTCATGGGGTTATGAGCAACAAAAGAAACAATGCTTATGAAAGCACTGTGTCAACTGAAAAACGTCATGCTAATAGTAGATACTATCAATTGTTATTACTAAAATGAAAAAAAATCACCCAGTAAAACCTCACAGCAAGGTAATAATTATTCATTTTCCTGATCAATCATCCTTCCTTCATAATTAGGAATTTAAACAACTTTAGAAGAATCCAATAAACATGAGACTACAAGTATTAGACTCTGCCAAAATTCTGAAATTTCATTCTCTATACATGAGTGAACCTTGGTTTTCCACAGCTAAAGCCAGCCACTACTCTTTCAAAGAGATATTAAGAATGGCTTGCAAATAGCCAAGCCTGGTACAGGCTATTGTGCAGGACCAGACTTGAGAAAGAACAAAAATTACCCTTTTCTCCAACTTCTCTGATGTAAATGGTACCATCATCCACAATCGTCCAAACTGCAGTTTCTTTCCCCTCTAGTGTCTCAGTCTTCTATACACCACAAGCTATTAAGATATAAAAACTCTTCAAGTCTGAAAAAGTTATAAATCAGAGTAGGAAAAACAAAAAGAAATGAAAAGCAAAGTGGTACTTGGCAGTCTCTTTAAAAAAATGAAACTACTATATAGTGCAAACTAATCAGCAACAAATGTCCTAGTAATTTATTATGTGTTCTGCTCCTTTTCACTGAAAATGAAACTTTTATAAATAATATTGAAGTTAAATAAGAAAAGCCATTGTCCATAAAACTAGGTGCTTAAACCCTTGTAGTGATAGACATTGTCTCCTATTCTGTAATTAGACAATGCTGGTCTGCCTTGGTACTGAGGAATTAAAGCTCATTTCTCACTCTCACACTGTATCCTCATTAGATCAGTGGGACACAGAATCATTTATAACATGTGAATGCATATATGGAGATATCAAAGGGCGTTGACAATTTTCATAAGCCCTTTGTTCATTACGTTAATTTAGCAAGGAAGGGGAAAAAGTCTTGACAAACTAATTTATTTAACTTCAATTTTTAAGGAAAAATTAGGATGGTAGAGAGTAGTGTTGACAAGTATAGAAAAGTCATAAGGAGGAGCTAATTTGTAGGATGGATGACAATTTTTCATTTCAGATATCTAAAGTTTTAGGTGAAATCTTAGATACAAAGCACATCTACAAACAGCAGTTAGCCTATGGCTGGCAATACATCAGTGTTATAAATAGAATCGATTTATTTCACCAAACTTTTATGAACAATTTTCTATGGGGCATGTACTCTGCTAGTTACTGGGGGGATACAGGAGTGGGTAAGATACAGTCCATGTTCTCAAGATGTTTTGATGATCTAGTAGGAGAGACAGATGTGTAAATAAATAGTTTAAATATGGTGTGAGAAGTTTAACCACACAATACAGAGGTAGCCCAGAAGAGAAAACAATGAACTATTTAGAAGGGAGGTGTTAGTTGGGTGAAGGAGTGTAAATGTCAGTTTTAAGTTTATTTTAATTGACTTAAGCTAGAAATTACCTGGCTAATGATTCAATCAACCAAAATGCATGGGGAAAGCATTATGGCTCGGACATTAGAAGAGTTTTAAAGAATCTAAATAAGAAGTAATGGCCAGGATTATGTTATGACTTTTGTGGACCCAGGCCACTTTTGTCCATTAAAAAAAATTTTAATTACATTTTTCAATTACATTGGTATAAAAATGAATATATTATTATGTATAACTAAATCACTTTGCTGTACATCTGAAACTAACACAACATTGTAAATCAATCTTACTTCAATTAAAAAAAAGAAAAGAAACTTGATTACAAAGACATAATCTGTGAGACAAACAGTAAAAGTACAAATAGATTGAAAATAAAAGGATGGAAAACATATATTATACAAACTTAGAAAATGGTTAAAATGTAGGATTATATGTTATGTATATTTTACTACAAAAAAAAAAAATACTAGCAAATTGAATCCGGCAGCATACAGAAAGAATTGTATGCCATGACAGAGTGGCATTTAGATCAGGAATGCAAGATTGGTTCAACATCTGAAAATCAACTAATTGATACATTATAGCAATAGAATAAAAACAAATATCACATGATAATCTCAACAGATGAACAAAAAGCGTAAAAAATGAATATATTAATATCATATATTAAACATTTTATTCAGCCTAAAAGTTCTTTTTTTTTCCTTCTGATTTTAAAAGAAATTAAAACATTTTTGTGGGCCCCTAAAAGGTGCTGTGGGTTCCTTACACTGTGCCAACTGTGCCTAGTGAACGCCAGCCCTGGTGATTGACTTTTATGAGCAAAACACTACGGACAGTGTTTACAGATGAGGAACCAGGGTTCAGGGTGGTAAGCAACTTTCTGAAGGTCACATAATTAACAAGACAGAAAGCTCAGATTTAAACCAAGCATTTGGATTAGACCCAAAGCCTGTGCATTTTCTCCTGCCATGTCAAGTCCCCTTACAACAGATGATACCAGCCCTCAACTGACTCACCATAAGGGTGAGGAAATGAGTATGTGTGAAAGCAAAAGCAATGAATCTGGACCACACGAGCTTTAGAAAGAGAGAGGACTGCAGTGCAGGCGGCCACATTAATGCAAGTGCAATAACAAAATGAAGCATGGCCTGAAGCAGATGTCCACTCAGTATGGAGGCAGCAAGGACTAATGACTAGCTAGGAGCTTGGCTCTGAAGCCTGAGTACCTGGGTTCAAATCTCAGCTTTATAAATGCTATTTAATTGCTCTGAGCCTTGGTTTCCTCACCTGTAACATGGAGATAATACAATGTCATGGTGTTAATTTAAGGATTTAACACTTGACTAGTACTTAGAATTGTGCCTGGCACAGAGTAAAAACCTACTAAAAGCGAATTATTTTTTATAAATTTTTGTAATTAGAACATCTTATAATGTACAATTGAAAAAATTAAAATACTAGCTATATTTTATTTCTTTTTAGAGTTTTCTCAATAGCAATAGACATATATATATGTTCACAGTCTCCCATTATAGATTTTTGACCAAAATAATCCCAGACTCTAGGAGAAGGATATAGAATTCATACTATTTTCCCTGTTTTATAGCTGAGAAAATTAAGCTACTGAAATATTAAGTGATTTGATAAAGATCTGGGAGTGTTTGGGGTGGATGATGATGGCCTTGTCACTTTTTCAAAACTTTATTTGTTCCTTAAAATATTAATTTCTTATCATGTGAGCACTATCCAGACAGTGTTGTGGACTCAAGAGCTGGGTTTCTCCTATTCTCCAGGCTCTTAATTCCCAATGACTGCTGAAAATGTTAACCTCTACGTGCTTTCAACACCTTAATTCAACTCAGAGCTCTACCCCTACTGCACTGATAGCTATCTTGGTCACTGGTACCACCTTCCTCCTCATCACACGGGCTCAAAATTCAGCTCATCCTGAAACCCTCCCCTGCCCTCCTCCCCACGTGAGGTCAGTGCCAACTCTTGTCAATTCCTCATCCACTGTGCCTCTTGCATATGTTCCCACCTTCCCCTTTCTACTGCCACTGCTTACTCAAGACTTTATTAAACCTGCCCCTCACTATTAGAATTCAATTACCACCTCCTGACACATAGCACATGGCTCTGCTTCCAATCTCTCCACCTTCCACGCTTATCCTATGTACTGCTGCTGAAAGAATCTTCCTACAGATGAGAGTCCAAGCAGCTCAGTTTAGCATTCTAGGCTCCCTACGATCTGGTCTCAACCTATTTCTCCAGCCTTATCTCTCTCTTATGCAGCTTACATCCAATCAAATGGGAGTACTGCAGAATATGCCAGCATGTCCCCACATCTGTGACTTTGCTCCTGCTATTTCACTATCTAGATGTCTTTTACTCCATTTATGTCTGTCAGAATTCTACTCATCCCCCAAAGCTCCAGTCAAATGCACCACTTTCCAATAATTCTCGTATCTCCCATCAATTCTCTCCCCTCCTTCCCCCCATCCCTGTCTTCAATGATTTAATAGTATTTATCATGAATTTTAAGGGTTCAACATAAGTGTCATCTCTTCTGGAAGCCTTTGCCATCCTAGCCTCTGCCCCTCCCCCTTATATTTTCCTTTGCTTTCTAGAGTTCTTTTTTCATACCTTTATTATTGTACCCAATGTACAGTTTTATAACTGTTTGGGAAGGCTTGTACACTGCTACATGGTAAACCCCTTACCATGACATACCTAGAAAACCTTTTGTGGGCTTCAACACAAACACATTCTTTTCATCAATATGTGTATTACCAATATAGCTATCCCCATTTATACCTATACTTTGTGTTAAACTTTTTTTTTTTTTTTTTTTTTTTTTTGCGGTATGCGGGCCTCTCACTGTTGTGGCCTCCCCCGTTGCGGAGCACAGGCTCCGGACGCGCAGGCTCCGGACGCACAGGCTCAGCGGCCATGGCCCACGGGCCCAGCCGCCCCGCGGCATATGGGATCCTCCCAGACCGGGGCACGAACCCGTATCCCCTGCATCGGCAGGCGGACTCTCAACCACTTGCGCCACCAGGGAGGCCCTGTGTTAAACTTTTTAAGCATATATATCCAAAGCCAAAAAAAAAAATGTATCTTATTGATGTAATTATAGTACCAATATAATTAAAATGTGCTATGGTATGATAAATTTTATTCTATCAAGCTGATCATTTATATATCATTTATATGCTGTAATTCTTCATTTTTGAATCTAGGCAAAAGTTTGTGGCCTGTGTCACAGCACCATGGAGAATACATATAATGTGAAATTGTCGGGCAATAGGAAGTCTGAAATCCTTCGTTAAAGGCATTTCCTAAGCCTCAAACAGCTTTCCCTACTACAGTTGCTCATACGCACTTAGGCTATCAGAAAAGCTTCACAGTAAATAAATTCTACCATTTTCCCAGTAAGTACTCCTAGTGAAAATTACTTAATTAACATGTAAATCATTAATACATTTAGTTTCTCCAGAGGAATGGTTAAATTAACAAGAAGAATTAAGAATTCAAAATATAAACATAATATACTTAAGCCCTGGGCATAAAAATTCATATTATCATCATAAAATTACATTCCATACTACCACTACCATTTTTAAAGTCATAGATTGTAGGACTTAAATCTAGCAGTTCAACTCTACTTAAATAACAGCAAAAATATTACAATAGTCACACTGAAAGTCAATTTGAAATCCTAAAAAGATAAATACCTCTCGAAAAATGGTCACTGTGAACATAAAGATATATAAAGGAAAGAAGACAAGACTGTTTTACATTTTAAACTAGAAATATCAGAAGAAATATGAGGGAAACGTGCACATAGCTGAAGTAAAACTGTTTTAAACACAAAGAATTTTTAATATGATCATAAGGTTTAAGTGAATCTGCAGATGAATGTACTGCTGCAGAAGTGCTTCTGGGAATGTCCATATGTTTGATTGTAATGCTCATTACTTTTAAACTCTAATTAAAATAAACTTCCAACCCCAGTCCTTACTGGAGGCTGAAGCAATCAAACAAAGGTAGAGAAGCACAGATTTGTTTATGTTGGAGACTTTTGATAAGAAGAGTATATTTTTAATCAGTCATATTTGGACACGGCCATGGTTTAAGAAAATAACAGAATATAACGAAAAGTTCAATAGATAACTCCAAAGTATGTTTTAAAGATACAAAATTTTGAATGTGTTAACGTCAGTGAAAATTATATAATTCAGTAATACAAACAACTGTATTTCCTATTAGAATTGCAAAATCTGGAATATATAAATTGGGAACAAAATTAGAAGATTTAAAACAAAAAAGGAAAACGAAAGGAGAGGCAATTGGATTTTGCCACACATGTGGTAAAAAGCAACAGTTGAGCTAATTATAGCCTTTACCCTAAATGTGATTATCCCTAAGGCTAGTGAATAATGAACCAGATTTCATTTCAGCCAACTTGCCTTCCCTATTTTCCTTGAAACAAGATAGTTGGGTAAGCTAGTTCCTTAGTGTTAGAAGCTTAATTTTCAAAGTAGATCTTCCAAAATGATTCCAGATTTGAAGATGACAAAGTTTCTTGATATTTTTCACATGTTTTTTGAGGGCTAAATAAACATTTCCAAGTCAACTCACTCTTTGAGCACTCTTCCCCCCATATTTCTTCAAAAACACTATTGTATTTGGAAATTAAAAGATTAAGAAGGATTTTGTGAAGAAATGGAGAGCCAAGAACAACAAACTGCCTTTATTCCCACATAAAACTTACTTGGTTTCAACCGTATGTTTACATAGTAATTTATTTACACAGTAATGGAAATATATCCGCTGTGTGTAAGCAACAATGAGGCAATTTCATCAAGAATTCATTATTTACATCCCCTGGGAGAGGAAATACTGCAAAAATTGTTCTTCAAACTTAATGCCTTTGCAAACCATATTTCTGAGACCAAATAGGCATTTTGAAAAGATGACACTTCATTACAAATTTTCAGCAGACCAATGTTTAAAACCATGGCACAACACCAAATTTCAAATCATAATAATTTACATGGTAGAAGTAATTCTCAACGTGACATGTTCAAATGATAGCAGATTGCACATGTGTAGGGCTTTAATGATTACAAATCACATTTACAAACACATCTCATTTGATTTTCCAAACAATCCACGGGGTAGGTTTATTAACTCCATTGTACAGATGGACAAACTGAATCTTAGAGAAGTTGGGCAACTTGTCTAACGTCACAAGCTTAACAAGTGTAAGATTAAAGGAATCAAAACTGGGTCTTCAGATTCCAGTTTCTTTATACTCTGCTCCCTCTAAACGTGTACCAACTAGGCATAATAATTTGGTAATTTTACTGGTGAAACAGAATAGGTAGCAGGACCAAAAGAAAGCAGAAGTGATGAAGGAAGACAAAAACTCCATTTTCCACAGACTATAATTGTAAATTTGGCAAGGTCACTAATTGACAGGAAGAAAAAAAAGCTCATTCAAGAAAAGCAGTCCTCAGTAATAGCTTTAGTTAAGTCATAGGTGTTCATTCCTTTTGTGAGTTTGCCACTTTGTTTAATTAATATTAATTAATAATAGTATTACTATAATAGTACTAAATAATAGTAGAAATGCTAAGTTCTCTTATGTTTTTTCTAACGAATATATACTGCCTGGGTACTTATTTTAAAGAAAGAAAGATAAAATATCATATTATTTTATGGTTTATTTTTAGATTGTCTTGGATTGTGATGGACAGTTCAGAGAGTTGGCAGATATCTCATGTTTTTTAAAAATAAATACAATTCTAATATATATATTTGGTTGTGACAAGAGACTAGGAAGTTTTCTATTAGTTTTTATCCTGAAGCAGCATTTTCCATATTTGAATAAACCCATAAATACTTCTTAAGTTCTAATTATCTTTTTTTTTCATTTAAAAGAAGTAGACTAATGCCAATCAAGTGAGAGGGAAAATTAAAAAGAAAAAAACAAAAACAAAAACAAAACCACAGACAAATACTATATAGAAGAAAACAGAGAAAACAAACTGCAGAGATGAAAAACCAGGGTGAAGAGGGTGGAGGGAAATTCAGCCAAAGGCCCCCTGGCTTCTCACCATTTCCTCAGGCAAAGTTATTATCCCTGCCCCTGTGTTCCTACTACCTTCATTTGCATGCCTTTAATAGCACTTACCACATCTCCTTTATTACCTCTACCTGCTTGAGACTCTCACTTCCTCTCTGAGAGCCTCTTTTCTAGCCCTATTCCTAGTCTCTTACTTGAACTAAAAGATGCTCATCAAACTGTTTTAGACGGATGGAAGGACTGAATTGGACTGAAAATAACCAGACAACCCCACCCCATTCTTGGAAGTCAACAACTCTATATTCATAATGTCTTATAAAATAAAAAGAAGCAATTTACCAAAAAAAAAAAAAAAAAAGATTTCAACATAATCACTTTTGGGGGTGTGTGGTAAGTACTATATATACCTACAATTCTGGAAGGATAAAAAGAAATGTTAATAGTATTCTGGCATCTACTTGAATTAATGAATAAATGTATTAATAATACATATAGTTGGTGAAATTGATCATATAAATATCTTCTATAACACAAATATGTCAAGTTGTTAGGGAAAACATTGACCGAAACCGCCCACCCTGTCCAGGCACCACAGTACCCATTTGCATGAGTTATCTTAAACAGGAGGTCCTGGTAAGGAACACGGAACTAACAAGCCACCACCAACTGGAAGAATTCAGGAAAGGTAAGGAGACACCAATCCATATGTCCTCCCAACCTCCCAGAATCCTCCTGGCTGGAATCCATCTTGGCTGAGCCATGCGTGTGCCACCAGGAAGGACCCTGAGTCAGAATGATTGGCCAGAGACAACCTGGAAACTAATCCCATCACCATAAAACCCAAGACTGCGAGCCATGTGGTAGAGCAGTCCTTCTGGGCTCCCTCACCCTCCTGCTCTCTGCCCGGGTGCCCCTTCCCAATAAAGTCTCTTGCTTTGTCAGCACGTGTGTCTCCTCAGACAATTCATTTCCGAGTGTTAGACAAGAGCCCACTCTCGGGCTCTGGAAGGGGTCCCCCTTCCTGCAACAATATAACTTGTTTCTCTGCTGTGAATCAAAAATAATCAAATAAATATTAAGAACTTAAGCAACTTTTTCCCAAAGAGGATGCCACGATTCTAGTTATTCTTAGCTTTTCCAAATCGTATTTGTTTTGCCACCACAAAACTGTTAATTAAAGCAGCTATAATGCAAAACTACTGAGTCTCAATTATTTTCCTTATTCCTTCTTCTCTCCCACATCTCACCTTGTTTTATTCTTAATTCACACTGCATATAAACAGCAATTAAAGTACAAATCATAACGTTAGTTGCACATATACATTTCATTATTATACACAATCTGTACTCTTAAATTCAACTGCTTTTTACAGAAGATTTAGTCAATATTTTCCTCTAATCAAGCAAAAAAAATGAATAAGGTTACATGAAGATTATAATAAAAATATATTTTATAGAGCAACTTAAAACAGTTTTAATATTTTACTCTGGGAAGATATCATTGATATATTTAGTAGCTGGTATAGTTTCAGAAAAATACAGCTATGGATAACAACAAAATGTACCTCTTACTTTCTATCTGATTTATAGAAAAATGACTCACACTATGTCTCCAAAATAAAATTTTTACCTAAGATCTTGTCATAATTAATACACTGAGTAATAATGACTATAACAATCATCTACCATTTGCCTGAAACTCAAACTATCACAGTAATGTTTTAGGATCACGCAAGGCCAGAATTTAAGGAATGACTTGTGAGTACTAAATGTTCTAAATATGAGAAAATAATATAGTAAAAGACAGAAACTACAAACATTTTATTTTGTATTTGTGACACTAGAAAAAAATTAAGTACTGTGCTAGCTATTAACGTTGACATAGAGCTGCTGTCGCTACTGCTAATAAGTGATACCTGCAGTCACCAATAAAACCAGTCTTTCTAAAAGATGGGGAATTAAAACACCCAGAGCACACTTAAGAATATCCAATTCCTCTGCATTCTAATTTTCCTTTCTTTTAGCAGGCCAAGTTAAAAGTCCCCAAGTTCCTAAGACATCACAACTACATTACAAGCTACTGTGAGTCTCGATTTTTGAGCTGCTTCTTCCAATTTAGCCTAGCCACGGTATAGTCATATTTAACTTTCTGAAATAAAGAGGCCTCATGTCACCTTCTCATTCAAATATCCTTCACGTCTCTTATCTACCATGTTATGTACATTTTAACAAATAGACCCCTCCCCCACCCTATCCAAATGTATTTGTTGTCATTCCCCAACAAAAGGAATTGAGTGTCCGGTCATGCCCTCTACATTCCTATTTGCCAGGCCCTTGCACATCCAGTTTTCTCCATCCAGCATGTCTTCCTTCTTTCTGATCAGTGATTTCCTGCTACCTCCATATTCTGTCTAAGTTCCTGGCCAAGTACTAAGCTCTCCATTCACAGAACTACTTCAGCACTTAAATGTACACTCATTCATTAATTACATGATCATACGTTATTTCATATTTTTATATATTTCCAGAACTCTCAGAATACTGCTTGGTATATTGTTGGCTTTCAATGAAAATGTGTTTGACTGTTGCTGCAAAAGGCTCTTGCAACACTAGCCAGCCTTTGAAGAAAATATTGCTCCTGTCCCCAGAACCTGTCTTAGAAAGACATTATACTAAAGCTTAAAGTACATAAAAAAGCTCTCTTCAAACTTTATGAGGCTGTACATTTTCTTCTAGACCTCAAACTAGTAAGTTACTGTTCTTTTGCACACATGGATTGGTGATGTCCACTTCATCACTGGCTTTTGGTGTTTTAGAAATTGCCCTGGAACTAGAGGTGGCCAGATTTAAGCACAGTTGCTGCTGAAATCGCTTTGAAAACAGGCATCTCTGGAAATATTTTAAGTTTATTTTGCTATGAGATACACTTATCTGTATAAGTATCATCTTACACAAAATAGTATAAGATGATACTTATACTAGAGGGAGCCCATCTAGCTATACTCTGTGATTTACAAAAAGGAAACTACAAGAAAAGGAGAGAGCAAAGGGAGCTGACATATGATGATTTGAGTAGAGCCTCTTAAATCCCCAGACTAAAGAATTCTGGGGCTTCCCTGGTGGTGCAGTGGTTAAGAATCCACCTCCCAATGCAGGGGACACAGGTTTGAGTCCTGGTCTGGGAAGATCCCACATGGCGCGGGGCAACTAAGCCCGTGTGCCACAACTACTGAGCCTGCGCTCTAGAGCACACGAGCCACAACTACTGAAGCCTGCACTCCTAGAGCCCTTACTCTGCAACAAGAGAGGTACCACAATGAGAAGCCTGCACACCACAACAAAGAGCAGCCCCTACTCTCCACAACTAGAGAAAAAAACCCCGCACACAGCAACAAAGTCCCAACGCAGTCAAAAATAAATAAAATAAAATAAATAAATGTATACCAAAAAAAAGAAAAAAGAATTCTGTTAACAGCTCTGTATGTTTTTGGAGAAGAAGGCAATGAGGGAAAATATTAATTAAATGCATTAAATTTAGAATACAGAAAGAAGTTCAATGGCACCAAGCTATTCAAAATAAAATAAAGTTCAGCCAATGTACAACTGGGTAAGCAGGGCCATTCAAGATAAAATAACTACTAAAATATACAGATAAGGGAGAAATAGTAATATGGCCATAATGCATATAAAAGACAAAGAAGTAAAAATGGGAGAGTGAAATCAGACCTCTAGTACATGGGGGAAAATGAATGGATTTAGATTCCTATGTCCTTCTCAGGAATGGTGTGTTTACAGCTCCACCTTTGACAGCTAGCTAGTCAAGTGTTTGAGGTATGCTAGGAGTTAAGTAGGTCCTACCTAAGTCAAGGCACTGCATCATGATATCTTCTCTCATTCAATGATGCTCCACAAACCTCCAAACCCAGCCTAAATATCCTGCCACTTTGTCTAGTAAGTATTTTTATGGGTAGAGCTGTGTGGAAACAAATTTTCATTTATATTTTATCTACAATCTTTTCCTTCTTGCTAGTATGATTAGGATGACTTTACTTCCCATTTTGCCCCAGATGATCCATATCTGTTTCCACAGTATTAATTATTAATAGAGAACCCTTTTATAATCAAAAGCATCATAGCTTGGGTAATATATTTATGATCACCTAAATGTAGTCAAAATATAATTCTTTGTAGGGCCGCAGAGAGGAAAAATTGTCCCATATCCATAGTTTTCAATCCTAACCCCAAGAAGCTACCATACAAATGTATGCATGGCTCAGCACAACTCTTCACCAACACATGAAGATCAGCTCAAAGCACATCTCACAGATGGAAAGGTCAGTAAGGTCACCTTTGCATATCAGGGCTGCACACATTCACACCATACAGCAGTATGTAGCATTCAGTGAACTGCATGCAGATGCAACATTTTCCAGCTGCTTGGTGTTAGAACATTGCTCTCTAAATTTCAAATTGATTTTACCTGAATGTTCAGCTTAACCTGGCACCTGGCTAGCCACAACTAATACAGCTAGAGCTGGGAAGAGCAGTACAAAGAAAACCAAAAATGAAATGGCAGGAATAAGCCCAAACATTTTAACCATTATAATAAATGTGAATGGTTTAAAGTCTATTATTAAAAGGTAGAGACTCTTACAATGGGCAGACCTACATGTATAATTAAATGGTTATAGAAAGTTTCTAACCAGAAGATATAACAGTATAACAGATAAGGGAATAGCCAAAAGCAAGAACAAATGGTGATAATACCATAAGATGTAATAGAATTCAATGTGAAAACCATAAAATGGAACCAAGAAAGATGTTTTATTTTTATAAAATTATAGTCAAATAACAATATTTCACTTATTGAGATTTTATGCTAACATTGCTTCAAAATTTATAAAGCAATAACAGATAGAAACAAAGAGGCATTGACCATTTTACAAGAATAACTGATGTTGGCACAACTCTCTAAGAAATCAGTTATTCAAGTACATAAAAATAACTAAGTGATTAAAATATTCATTTTTACAGCAAGTTTGATTTAATCATTACATATACATAAAATAGTGTACCTCAGAAATATACCCCATGAATCAAGAAATAAATTATTTTCTAACAAAAATAATGCAATAAAAAATCATGTGTTAGGAAACAAAGAAAATTTCAACTACAAACATGGAAAATTATACAGGATACTTTTTTTCTGAGGCAATGGAATAAAATTATAAATTAATAACAAAAAATTATATACTCCCACTTCTAAAATAATTTAATTGCTCAGAAATTTTTCTTTAAATATCTAAATAATTACTGGTTAAAAAAGCAACTAAAAATAAATTACAACTTACTTAGAAATGAATGACAAAATGAACCATACGTATCAAAAGCTGTGAGATGAAATCAAAAAATATTTTTATCAAGTGCTACAGATTCATGTCTTACGACATTTACTATGAATGGAGAAAATATGTAACTTAAATGCATATGTTAGAAAATAAAAGTTTAAAAATAAACATTCAGTTAAAAGCAACCCCACAAAAATAGTAAATGTGGGAGAAATTATCAAACGGTAAAAGAAAAGAGAAATACACAACCAGAAATGAATAGAATCAAAAATCAAGGAACATCTAATTATAAAAGCAAAAGCTTGTCCTTTTAAAAGATATGTAAAATATATTTTTTCAAGATCCACCAAGGTAAAGAAGAAAATATAATTAAATAACAAGGGGTCATAGCTATAAAATAAATCTAAAATAAAAGAATACATTAGCAAATAATTGTCAAACATTTTTGCCAGGAATTCTAAAAATTTAAATAAAATAGATAATTTTCTAAAAAATATAGATAAGGGCTTCGCTGGTGGCACAGTGGTTGAGAGTCCACCTGCCGATGCAGGAGACATGGGTTCGTGCCCCGGTCCAGGAGGATCCCACATGCCGCGGAGTGGCTGGGCCCGTGAGCCATGGCCGCTGGGCTTGCACATACGGAGCCTGTGCTCCACGACGGGAGAGGCCACAACAGTGAGAGGCCCACGTACCGCAAAAAAATATAGATATAGGTATAGATATAGATATAGATATAGATATAGATATAGATATAGATATATAGATAAATTAGGAAGATTTGGAAACTTGAAACAGCCAGGAGGAGAAAATGAAAGGGTAGTTGAAGATCTACTCCTAGGAAGAAGTGGGTTCTGTAAAATTATTATGAAGCAAATGATCACTGTGTTTTTTATTGTTACTGAGCATACAAATAGATGGAAAACTTCTTAATTCCTTCCATAAAGCTAAAATAAGCCTGACACGAAACACAGACAAAGATAGATAACATAAAAAACAGGAAAGTGTGGGCCTATTTTCCTTGTAGAATTAGAAAATAAAATCATAAATCATAGCAATCAAAACAATACACTTCACTTGTCAAAATTCAGAATTACACATTAAATTTGCTGAGTTTTACTGTGTGTAAATTATACATTAATTCTAAAAATTAATTTTAAAATAACATGTGAAAATAAAGCAATGTATCAAAAGATTAACATATCAGGACCAAGTAGGGCTTATTTGAAAAATACAACGATGGTTCAATACTACAAAATTTACTAATGAAATTCCTTAAGTTAACTCATTTAAAAAGAATGTGCACATGTGTACATACAAATATAAATTCAATTCCTTGTTTATAAATTTTGAATTAAAAATCAATTTCTAATCTTTAAAATCATGCTGTATAACTTAGAGATACTAAAAACTTTCTTAACCTAAAAAAAAAAAAACTTTTAATGATGAAATATTAGAAGCATTTTCATTTATGTCAGAACTTAGGTAAGAATGTCACTATTAGTAATACCACAAAAATTGAGCTCTGTTCTAACTAATTTAATAAGAAAATAATTCATTCATTCAAATATTGCAAAAATGAGACAAAACTCTAACTTGCAGATGATATTATAATAGTTAACAAGGAAAATAAAAAACACTAAAATATTTTAGTACAAAAATGAAACCTAAAGTAGCTAGATATGAGAATATTATTATGCAATACTTAATAACACTATATACCAAGTTAAAAATTAAACATTCTAATCACAATAGCAAGAAAAATCAGGAAACACTTATAAATAAATGTAAGGATCAGCAAAGTATAAGATTCTATAAAAGCTATAAAACAAGATACAAATAAATGAAAACATATGTTGTTGGTAGATAATAAAACTCAATATTATAAAAAAATCTGGTTTTCCTATATTAAGCTATAAAATCAACTACAAGCACCAGAAGAATGTTTTTTAGACCTTGAAATAATTTCTAGTTTTGATGGAAAACATATCTACTGTGTAGCAATCCAGGAAGTTCCTGAAAGAAGAATAATGAGGAGACATGGGCTTCTCCAAATATTATGAGGCCACAATAATTCAAATAATTGGAAACCAGAGTTGATAATTGACAGATTAGTGACACAAAATAAAAATTCCTGAAATAAATAAACATATATATATATATGAAATTCTGTGTATGACAAATGTAGCATATCAAAACATTGGGAGAAATATGGGATCATTCAATAATTGACTAACTTTTATGGGGTAGTTTGGGGGATATAAAATAAAGTAAGTATATAGAGCAAAACTATGCCAATTAAGGGTTTGAAATTTGATCAAGTCACTATCTGCATTTCCAGCCAGTTAACTACAGAGAAAGCCAAATTGACATTCCTTTTGCAGAGTTCTACGAAAGCATTTCTCTTAGTCTCTTGAAATTGAAACCAGCACTTTAATTTTTCATTGTTATAGCAGAAAGTATTTATTCCTTAGTGTCATCTGTGTAAGCACAACTTTCCTTCTGCATCCTTTTGCATAGCACCCTAGAATTAGGAAACTTGAAGAAACATTTTACTGAATAAATCAACTTATCTAGAAAATTAGAAGAAAAAATATAAAAGAGCCATTTATTCAATGAATATGCAAACACCCATCATAAGAATTAACATTTAAAACACACACACACACACATTTTGCCACCTAAGTAGTATCTCATCACCCTTCATCACAAGTCCAGAAAACACCTTTACTTAGCAAGAGAAAAATATACATGCTGTCTGATTGTTCTTGCTTCATAAATTCATAGTTCCCTTTTGGCAACCAACCCATGAGTTTTCTCTATGTTCTCTAAAATGTAAAGAATTAAAACGAAAGTAGCAAACAAATAAACACTCATGAGTTATCACAAGTCTGTCCAATTTAGTGCACTGGTTGTCCTTACATCATATAATTTTGTTTATTCATACAAAGACATAGCTATCAATTTTCTGTGTGTTCCTTAATGGTGTTTAAATGGTTAGACAATATCAGTTGGTTCAAGTTAAAGAAACTACACAGAAAGCTATACACCTTAAATACTACTCCTAAAGGTCAATATTTTCTTTAAAAATATTTTGACACAAACACAAATATTTTAATCTACCAAGATCCTTTGAAGAAGAAGAATTGTGTCCAAATAACTATTTTTCTATGGAATGGTATGTAGCCTCTTTAAGATGGTTTCCTCACTGGTATAGAAACACCTCACATATTTAAGGTTTTCTCCAAGCATCATGAGGTCAGAAACCATATCTGCCTTGTTTATTAACTACTGGCAATAATTACCTCAGCAAGTGTATACAATAAATACTTTGTGAATGATGGACTAAAGCTAATGCATATATTAGCTTTTTATCCCTCTGAAATTCATATGTTGAAGTCTAGTCCCCAATGTGATTGTATTTGGATGTGGGGCCTTTGGGAGTTCATTGGATCTTGAGGGTGGAGCTCTCATAAATGGAATTAGTCCCCTTACAAGAAAAGACACAAGAGAGGTTGCTTCTCTTTCTGCTTTCTGCCATGTGAGAATACAATGAGAAGACATTCATCTTCAAACCAGGGAGTGGGCCCTCAACAGACAGTTGATCTGCTCTCTCGGACTTCCCAGCCTCCAGAATTGTGAGAAATAAATGTTTTAAATGTTTGTTGTTGAAGCCACCCAGTGTGGGGTACTTTGTTATAGCAGCTCAAACAAAGAGTGAAGTACTTGCATATTCCTGCTATGATATCCTCTGAGACCCTCAGTCAGAATCTATTCTCATACTTTACACATGACTCTAAAAGGCTTAGTTTCAATTCTTTAGAGATGGGGTTATATCAGAGGCATGGAGTATAAGTTTGGGAGGTGTCCGCACTCTGTAATTTTCACAAATCCTAACACCTGAAAAAAGCACACCTGCCAAGTAAAAAACAACATACTTTCATATATACCTATCTCCAAGACAAAACTGCCAGATCACCTTCCAACTAGATTGTTCCTCCTATGTAAAAGTTATGACTGGAACATGCAAACTTCAGGGTCAAACTGTTCCTCCAGCCCAGTCAGAAAGAGGCTGCTCTAGCAAGGCATGGGTAACAGATTGAGCCATGGTCCTTAGCTATAATGATAAGGAGATTGGCACCTCCAGCTTTCTGGAGGATGTTAGGCCAATTTTGTTGAAAGAAGATTTGCTCCCAAAGGATTTGTTGATCACAGAATGATAGGATTTTATTTATTTATTTTTAAGAATAATTGAAAAATCGGACTTTATCAAATTTAAAATATTGTACTTGTCAAAAGACACTTTGAGAAAATGAAAAGACAGGCCACAGGATGATAGAATTTTAAAGTTCAAAGAAACCTTAGGAAGAATCATTCATTTGACCATTCAATAATTTATTCAACAAGAATTTATTAAGTAACTAGTATAGAATCAACAATAACTTCTTATCCATGCTTCTCATTAACTTAAGGATCATTGGATTGCTACTTATGATAACCCTAAGGAATACATTTTAAAACTTTTCATTAGGCATTCAATGTATTCTATGAAAGAAGGGTAGAAAAATATGCACTAATTTTGAAAGATTGGTCACCCTCAGTACTTACTATTTTTAGCTTCAAACAAAATGGCTCTAGTTTTAATATTTGTACTTCTAAAACAAACACACCTTAAAGAAGTGTCAGTTACTCATCACTCTCTGGACCATGGAAGAGCTAATTTCCAAACCAAACAATGTTGGGACAATGAGGTGCTTGTGGGAAATTTGGGCCCACTTGAGTTTACTAGGTGGGAAAACCCTTGATGGAAGTAGAAGAGCTCACTGGTTGTGATAAAATGTAATGAGACTAGAGATGAGTGAAGTAAGAAAATGAAGTTGAATCCCTAAATCCTAGAAGCATTTGTTAGAGAATGGAAGAAGAAACAGAACAACAGGGCACCCCATCGAAGGTAACACATGCAAAGACTGGTCTGTGAAGGGATTGATAACACCTTGTGGTAACTGTCTCAGGATGATAGAAGGAAAAAACTAGCAAGTATTCATGCATATAGGATCTCTGTTCCGTTTGCTGTCTCCTGCCTTCTCTATAGAAATCATGTTAGGATGTGGTATTCAAATCTGTATTTGTCTGCTTCTTACTATCTACCTATCAGTTTTTAAAGTGAGTCATGTACCATGGATAGGGATAAACGCTTTGTGTAAATGATATCCAGTCCTCTCAACAACCTTGTAAGGTAGACCTTAATATTTCCATTTCATAGATAAATAAGTATTGACTCAGAGAGATTACATAAAGGGTTTGACATCACTATCTTAGTTTGTACTCCCCTGAAATCAGAGCCTAAGACAAAGACTTGGATATAGATGGTTTATCTGGAAGGTGACCCCAAGAAACAGGATTGAGGTTGTATGAATAATTAGAGAGGGAGGAAGGAGAGGCCAATGTAAGGGCCCATCACTGAAGTTACTGCTGTGGGTTCTCAGGGCTTGAATCCATGGAAACCTCCTAAGAAGAGTACACATGCCTCCCAGGATTGCCCAACTAAATGCTAAGAGACTGAAAAGTTTATCCAGGGTTCCCGACCCCATTGGTTGATGGTTTCCCCTGGAGCATTAACATCCTCATGCTTCCAGCCCTACTGGTATTTGGGTGAGGAAGCTCCAGCCACATAAAAGCAGGTGGTCAGTAAGCTCACAGACATGCTCATGCTTGAGGTGGAATGCTGTTAGTGTGAGGTGAACTTGAGCTCGCACAGAACTGTATACTGCATCTGTGTCTGAAATCAGAGAGAAGCCAAGGGTATGTGGCACAATCCAACAGAATGATCTTTGACAGTCACACAGTTCCTCAGTCACTGAGCCTGGAAATAAGCCCAGATAATGGAATTGCATCATCCATGCCTGTAACTTTCATGCACTCAACTGCATGCATCCAGCCAAAGGAGATAGACAGAGATAAATGATCAAGGGTTCAGATGATTCTGACACCAGTTCACTTGATGTGTATACCCCAGAGTCACTGTGACTCGGGAACTGTGACTCTGCTTACTATATGAATATTTCAAAGCAAAGAAGGTCATCATCACGTTCAAGCATGTGTGTTTTCACACATCTGGTGCTCAACTAAGGAAAAGGACATCTATTTCAATGCTGGAGGAAAAAAACATGGATGTGTTGTCCTTATTAATATGTCTGTTAGCTCTATGTATTTATGGGCAACAAAAGATACAATTACCCTGCACTAGGACCCTAACTATAAAGTGCTTGCCTTTCTACTACACAAATAGTATCACGCTGCATCAGCATCGTTTTTCTCTCGGTAAAATCTCTCTATTTTATTTAGTCTTATGCTGATGCTACTGAGTTATGTGGTTTGAATCTATAAAACATTTTCTGCATGGTCTGGAATGAAAGTCTGGCATGGGCACTGATCAAGTGTACAGGATAAACTGCCAGGAGGAAGGACACCAGGAAGTGTGCTCAAAACCAAATCACAGTGGATGATGAGGGCAGGGAAAGCAAGAGCAGGCCCACAAATTGATAACATGGGGATGAAGGTCTCTTCTGGGATTCACAGTTTGGGAATAGATTGTTTCCTATCATAGTTTGATAAAAACCAATGTATTAAGTAGAAAAATGGTGTGATCCAAAATCACAACAGAGAAGGGACCACACATTAAAATGTGCCTTCCATGGTTTTCCCCTTCTGCACTGTTTTAACTTAGATGAACTAAAAATCAGATTGAGATGAGGTCTTGTGTGCAGGTAGCTTAGTTGGAGAAGTGATTCCCTAGAAACATGAATGGAGATTGAGGTGGTGGGAAGTATGCAATAGGAAGGGGGAAAAACAATCTAAAGGTGTGTAGCTGAGTTGGTGGCAAATGTGAGGAACTGGGACTCAACATATTGAGGACCCTTTCTCAGGAAACGCATAGAATACAATTCAGAACTGTCTGCCTGAGACAGAAAAGAGAAGCATATTACCACTTGCTCCTATCTGACACCAATCATGGATTGAGTCAGGTATGTGAATGCACCGGACTAGCTGAGTCCCAAGAGAAGTAGCCAATAAGCCCCGAAGCAGAAAACATAGTTTGGGGTACAGCTGAAGTGAGGAGTTATCAGGCTACTTCTCTGTTCAACTGATGCAGCAGTAATAGATAAAGCAAAAAAGTGGGTTAGGAGTATGTGAAATTGAGCATAAAAGATGTCTAACACATATTAAAATGTATTATCTGTCCGCCAAAGTGTCCATATAAATCAAACCATGGTGACAAAGTTTTATGAACTTAATTAATGTAAAAATAATATAAATTCCAAATCATGGCCTTTTATGATGCTCCCAAGTCCAACTCCATAGAAAGGACATTTTAAAATAGAAAACCTTCCATACCAGCATTCTAAATTAAGAAAGTTATGCTACAGAATGTCATTTTAATAAGGTGAAGAAAAATAAATGATGCAATGAATGGAGAAATAAGTACTTAAATCAGTAGTTCTCAACCTTAGCTACACATTGGAATGACGTAGAGTGCTTTAAAAAACACAGATGCCCAAGTCCCACAGTCAGAGTTTCTGATTTGATTGGTCTGGAGTGTGGCTGGGAGACGAGAATTTTTTCAAGTTTCCCAGGTAATTCTAATGTGCAGGCAAAGCTGAGGAACACTGGCTTAAACAAAGCACAAGTTAAAAACCAAGGCTGTTTTAAGTAACTTAGTAGGGCCTACAATCCAAAAATTATTTTTCTCTAATTCAAGCATTTGGATCATATGCTTCAGCTGAGAATGTCTGGGCCCGTTATTGTTTTAGATTTTCAAAGTGGTCTCCAAAATGACACTCACAACACCAGCCTTTGAAACTGCTCAAAGGCAGACTAGTAATTCTCCATTTTATACTCAGAGTGGACTGCCAGGTGACCAGCGGATTAGTTTAACTTTTTAAATGTGTTCTTTGGAGATAAAGCTCTGCAAAGACTGACTGAATAAATAAATTCATTGATAATAAATGAAGCAATCTGCTGCTGGATGTTCGCCCCCAAAGGATGCATTACTAAGTAAGCTTGAGGTCATTAGAATGTTGAAAGAGTAAAAGAACACTGGCAAAAGAACGTATGTCCACTGGGTGTTTGACTGGCATAACTTGTTAGCTTCAAGCTTCCTTTCTTCAGTGGAAAAGAAGGTCCTAAGGTCATGACTTCCTGGTTTTCATTTTCAGCTATAATGTATCCATCAGTGCTTCGACCTGGCCTGCCTTCAAGAGAAGCCAGAGCCTTACCAGCATGCGCTCACAAAGCACAATCTGGGGCATGTCAGTTTCTTCATGTTCTCACCAGAAATGTCTTGAAATACAAAATGCAGATACAAGAAATGACATCTCATTTTTGCCTGGAAGTTACAAATAACATTTTATAATAAGAGTGATAACACTTGCTTTTGGTATTTTTTCAGGCAAAGGAAAAAATAAAAGAATCAAATCCTATTTATCCAGATCAATTGAAAAACAGAGTAACCAAGGTAATGGAATAATCTATTTAGTGCACTCACATGTTAAGTCTGCTTGGATTTCCATTTTTCAAAAACTTAAAACACACTAAAATACCATTAATGCTAAAACTACTCAGAACTGATCAGTATTTTGCTGAGCAGTTAAGTTCATCATTGTGAACATTTTCCACCATATACAATGCTGTCAAATTTTTTCCAAACTGGCCTCCATCTTTATAACTGAATTAGCTCTTTCAACTAGATTTTCTGGACTAGATGTTTAATTTTCTTTCTTTCTTTCTTTCTTTTTTTTTAAAGAAAGACCTCTAATCAACCTGCTTTGAAAAATTCTACTTAGCAGCAAGGCACTTAATTATCTTGCTCACCTTTTGTTCAGTTGCTTTGCAAATAATGACATGAAACATTCCATCTTTTTACTTCCCAGCTTTTCTTCTCCCTGATTAGATTCTACTTAAATAGCATCATGTTCCTTCAAGTTCCTCCAAGATGAGGGATTTTCTTTAATCACCTGAAACCTGCTGGTCTGCCTCTTTAGCATTCTGAGACATCTCATTCAACCAGCTTAAATCAACAATAAAACTACTTACTCCTAACAGGTTGAGTATATTAATTCTCATCTTTTTATCAAGCTTTTATAACTAATTCAAGTATACAAAGACATGCAAAGTGGATTTTGAAATCCAAGAGGATTGCAATACATTAAAATGGGGTCTCCCCTCATGTTTTTAGTATACCTTATATAAAAAGAAAAAATTAATATAATCAAATTACATCTGTGCAAGAAAAACTAAGATTCTGTTAAAAATAAAATGTGATAACTGAAAAAATGTGCTAATCAAATATTGAAATGTTTTTACATTAAAGGCTGAAAAAACAAGGGTTAAACACGAATTTTCAATCTGATTATAAAATGTCATTTGCATCTGTCACACAAAGAATTGTTATAAAGAAATGGGTACAGTTGCTGCCCAGAAAAAAACAAAAGGAATTCTTTTTAATATAGGCCAATATCTGAATTAAAAAGAGGATAAAATGGTAAAAAATGAGGATAGAGCATTCAGCTAGCAACAGTTGAAAGAAATATAACCCATAACATTCACAAATACTTCCAAGAAACATGGGAGGGAGAATATTTAACTTCAAGGGATTCTAAGAAGAAATAGCTAGAAGGCATGTAATCCAGAAGAAAAAAAGGGATTCTTAGAAGAAAGAGCTGAAAAGTCTGTAAACCAGAGCCATACACCCAACTCTGTAAAATTGTGAAGCTGAAAAGTAAACTATTCTCCAAAGAATCATATCTAGCTAATTTCAATGAACTTACCTTCATATGACATAAACTTTTTGTTTTATTCAGAAGCAACTTGCACACTTAAAAAATAAATCAAACTGCTTGTAACTAAAGCCACCTGATATTTGACTGTAATATTTTTAGAGTCCTGAGGGAAAAAAGATCAGATCAGAAATAAATGAAAAAGAAATGAAGGAAACGATAGCAAAGATCAATAAAACTAAAAGCTGCTTCTTGAAGATAAACAAAATTGATAAACCATTAGCCAGACTCATGAAGAAAAAAAGGGAGAAGACTCAAATCAACAGAATTAGAAATGAAAAAGCAGTAGCAACTGACACTGCAGAAATACAAAGGATCATGAGGGATTACTACAAACAACTATACGCCAATAAAATGGACAACCTGGAAGAAATGGACAAGTTCTTAGAAAAGCACAACCTTCTGAGACTGAACCAGGAAGAAATAGAAAATATAAATAGACCAATCACAAGCACTGAAATTGAAACTGTGATTAAAAATCTTCCAACAAACAAAAGCCCAGGACCAGATGGCTTCACAGGCGAATTCTATCAAACATTTAGAGAAGAGCTAACACCTATCCTCCTGAAACTCTTCCAAAATACAGCAGAGGGAGGAACACTCCCAAACTCATTCTACGAGGCCACCATCACCCTGATACCAAAACCAGACAAAGATGTCACAAAACAAGAAAACTACAGGCCAATATTACTGATGAACATAGACGTAAAAATCCTCAACAGAATACAAGCAAACAGAATCCAGCGGAACATTAAAAGGATCATCCAAAAAAAGAAAAAAAGAAAAAAAAAGGGATCATACACCATGATCAAGTGTGGTTTATCCCAGGAATGCAAGGATTCTTCACTATATGCAAATTAATCAATGTGATAAACCATATTAACAAATTGAAGGAGAAAAGCCACATGATCATCTCAACAGATGCAGAAAAAGCTTTTGACAAAATTCAACACCCATTTATGATAAAAATCCTCCAGAAAGTAGGCAGAGAGGGAACCTACCTCAACATAATAAAGGCCATATATGACTAACCCACAGCCAACATCGTTCTCAATGGTGAAAAACTGAGACCATTTCCTCTAAGATCAGGAACAAGGCAACGTTGCCCACTCTCACCGCTATTATTCAACATAGTTTTGGAAGTTTTAGCCACAGCAATTAGAGAAGAAAAAGAAATAAAAGGAATCCAAATCGGAAAACAAGAAGTAAAACTGTCACTGTTTGCAGATGACATGATATTATATAGACAGAATCCTAAACATGTTACCAAAAAAATACTAGAGCTAATCAATGAATTTGGTAGAGTAGCAGGATACAACAAACTTAATGCACAGAAATCTCTTGCATTCCTATACACTAATGATAAAAAATCTGAAAGAGAAATGAAGGAAACACTCCCATTTACCACTGCAACAAAAAGAATAAAATACTTAGGAATAAACCTACCTAAGGAGACAAAAGACCTCTATTCAGAAAACTAGGAGATGCTGATGAAAGAAATGAAAGATGATACAAGCAGATGGAGAGATATACCATGTTCTTGGATTGGAAGAATCAACAGTGTGAAAATGACTATACTACCAAAAATAATCTACAGATTTGGTGCAATCCCTATCAAACTACCACTGGCATTTTTCACACAACTAGAACAAAAAATTTCAAAATTTGTATGGAAACACAAAAGACCCCGAACAGCCAAAGCAATCTTGAGAAAGAAAAATGGAGCTGGAGGAGTCAAGATCCCAGACTTCAGACTATACTACAAAGCTACACTGATCAAAACAGTATGGTACTGGCACAAAAACAGAAATATAGATCAATGGAACAGGATAGAAAGCCCAGAGATAAACCTATGCACCTATAGTCACCTTATCTTTCATAAAGGAGGCAAGTATATACATTGGAGAAAAGACAGCCTGTTCAATAAGTGATGCTGGGAAAACTGGACAGCTACGTATAAAAGAATGAAATTATAACACTCCCTAACACCATACACAAAAATAAACTCAAAATGGATTAAAGACCTAAATATAAGGCCAGACACTATAAAACTCTTAGAGGAAAACATAGGCAGAACACTCCGTGACATAAATCACAGCAAGATACTTTTTGATCCACCTCGTCGAGAAATGGAAATAAAAACTAAAATAAACAAATGGGACCTAGTGAAACCTAAAAGCTTTTGCACAGCAAAGGAAACCATAAGCAAGATGAAAAGACAACCCTCAGAATGGAAGAAAATATTTGCAAGCAAAGCAACTGACAAAGGATTAATCTCCAAAATATATAAGCAGTTCATGCAGCTCAATATAAAAAAAACAAACAACCTGATCCAAAAATGGGCAGAAGACCTAAACAGACATTTCTCTAAAGAAGATATACAGATTGCCAACAAACACACGAAAGGATGCTCAACATCACTAATCATTAGAGAAATGCAAATCAAAACTACAATGAGGTATCACCTCACACCAGTCAGAATGGCCATCATCACAAAATCTACAGATAATAAATGCTGGAGAGGGTGTGGAGAAGAGGGAACCCTCTTGCACTGTTGGTGGGAATGTAAATTGATACAGTCACTATGGAGAACAGTACTGAGGTTCCTTAAAAAACTAAAAATAGAACTACCATATGACCCACAATCCCACTTTTGGGCATATACCCTGAGAAAGCCATAATTCAAAAAGAGTCATGTACCACAATGTTCATTGCAGCACTATTTACAATAGCCAGGACATGGAAGCCACCTAAGTGTCCATCAACAGATGAATGGATAAAGAAGATGTGGCACATATATACAATGGAATATTACTCAGCCATAAAAAGAAATGAAATTGAATTATCGGTAGTGAGGTAGATGCACCTAGAGTCTGTCATACAGAGTGAAGTAAGTCAGAAAGAGAAAAACAAATACTGTATGCTAACACATATATATTTGAATCTAAAAAAAAAAGAAAAAAAATGGTTCTGATGAACCTAGGGGCAGGACAGGAATAAAGACACAGATGTAGAGAATGGGCTTGAGTACACGGGGAAGGGGAAGGGTAAGTTGGCACGAAGTGAGAGAGTAGCATTGACATATATACACTACCAAATGTAAAATACATAGCTAGTGGGAAGCAGCTGTATAGCACAGGGAGATCAGCTCGGTGTTTTGTGAACACCTAGAGGGGTGGGATAGGGAGGTGGGAGGGAGATGCAAGAGGGAGGGGATATGGGGATATATATATATATATATATATATATATATATATATATATATATATATATATATATATATATATATATCTGATTCACTTTGTGGTACAGCAGAAACTAACACAACATTGTAAACCAATTACACTCCAATAAAGATGTTTAAAAGAAAATAAATAAAAGTTTTAGGAAAAAAAGAAAAGACAAAATTATTTATAATTAGATGCACCATTGTTGAAACTATACTCTATTACAATTTAAAAGGCAGGATGGGATTCCCTAAGTTACTCTTTCTTAAAAAGCAAATTAAATGTTTGGCTCAACAGGATTCTTTAGAGAAAAAATGACAGTTTAACAAAGAATACATATCTAAGAGGCAGTCATCTGAATAAAAATCACCATATTATCAATCCCTGCATTAAATATAACATCAAAAACCCTACCTCCAATTTATAAAATGAAGCGTGCACACACACACAATCTTTTTTCTGAAAGTACGTAACTTCCATAACAAACTGCCCTGTCCATGATTATTTTTTATATTTTCATTTTCTCCAGGTAAATATAAAAAATCTTTATAAACATTTTTAACCAATAAGTGAAAGAAAAACAGAATATTCCAAATTATGTGAAGCATAAAAGTTGCTATTTTTAAAAATCCAACCACCAGACTGTTAAAAATTACGTGATGTGTAGAGACAAATTATGGAGAAAAGCTCAAAAAAATAGATAAAAATTAAAGCAATTAAAATAGCTCATATTTAATATTTCTATGTCATTTAAATCTGCAGTAATTTTTCTCCTCAATTTTTTAGAATTAAAAAGAAAAGCTGCTACTGTTATAGGCATAATATATATATCTTTCCTTTTTTTGAATATGATAAATAATTATCTTCCCTTTTGCTAGAGGCTTTCAAATTCCATGTGATTTTCTGATTACTTCAAATTTTAAGAAGGTGGCAAGTCATAGAATAAAAAGAACATCAGGTTGTCCTTCAGAAATCCTAAGTTCTAGACCTAGCTGCACAACAAGCTTGCTTGGAGAAACCAATTCAGCCGTTTGGCCTGAGTGTTCTCATCTTTAATTGAGAGAATGGGCACCTACTTCCTCTTCTTTCCTTTCCAGTACTATGACTCTTAAGTCAAGGGATGATTTTCCCAATTCTATCTCCATGCTATTCTTTATACAGTTCTAAAGGCTGAGCCTAAATTCTAAAACCATAATTGTAAAGTTTAGATTAAAACAAAGTTATTGTTTTAATAACTTTTAGGTTAAAAAAAGTTACAGTTTTGAAGTACATGCTTTAAGATTTCATTAAAAGTTATCTCTAATATAAAATTAGTTATTTATTGATGCCTATATAGTCACATATTAAATAGGGCTTTTCTCAAGAGTGAGCATACTATTTTTAAAAAGCTGCACATTCAAGGATTGCATTAATAGGTTACTTACATAAAACATTTAAAAATTTGGAAATGTATTTATCCCTTAATAGTCATTTCCTCAAAGATTTGGCCATCTAGTGCCTTTAGGTTTAAAAACGTCATTGTAAATAGTATCTGATTACTGATGAAGGGTGTCACTCCTTTAAGATATAGCAGCAGAGTCCATCGTTTGAGGATCATGCTCAAAAAGAGCTTCAAATTTAGCATTTTATCTCCAAATGAGGTCATTCACGAAGACAACTGGAATATTAGAACTAGATCAAAAGAGCATAGTGCTTACCATACAACTCAAACTCACGGCTACTACTGGATATGTTTACAAAGTCTAACTAACAAACTTTACTTAAAGATGTGTTCAAGTAAAGCCTACGATTACCTTGAGAATAGCCCAGTTATATTTCATCATATGTGAGTTAGAAGTATTCTCTTGTCCAGTGTAAGTCCTTAAAACATAATTCAGTTTTTAACACTGCTTTTGTATTTCATCTTTATAATATACAAAAAAAAAAAAAAAAAAAAAAAAAAAGAGTTGTCTCCTGCTCCCTTGACCTCTGAGAGCCCTACGTTACAGTGTTTGCAAACAGAAAGTCCAGATGTCAGTGAAAAGTGTCACATTTAGGTTGGATCTGGGCCTTTTAATTATATCCAAATATGGCAAAGTCCCATAGAGTGTTCTTGAGTTGGGGCCTCCATGTTGTGCATTGTCTAAATTAATCACCTGGCTCCCCAAAGCAACTCTGTCATTAGTGGCTCTGAGGCATATTGAAAATGGCAGTTACACTTTCAATCCAGTAGCAAAGATTTTTAAAAAATTAAAATAGACTCTGGCAAGGGAACCAGGGTCACATAAAAGGCCTCTCATAAGAGCTTCCTTGAATCGAAGGAAAAATCTGTCAGGTGGCAGTAAGGCTTTGTGGTTCGTGCCATCTCACTGTTGTTGTCTTTAATCACTCACAAAGCGTGGCAGCTCTGTTGCTGTTGACCATCACATCACATGAAAAACTGGGTCTGATTCTGCACATTTTGAAGCCTCTGCTCAAGGAGCATATCTTCTCTATGTCATCTTGAGGATCAAGTAATGACATCCTTCTTTCCCTTTCACAAATACCAATTGTGGGGATGGGGAATCTGAACTAGGAAATCAGTGTTCTGATACCTCTTCCCGAAGCATGTTATCTAAAAGATCATGTGCCCATGAAAAATTCATTTTTCCATAAAACACTTATAGCCTAGGCTCTCCAATTTAATGATGAAGACAGCTACATATTTAGGTGCTTGTAACATAAATAGGCATTTTAATAGAAGTGAATTCTCTTCCAACACTTTCTATGTACTTACTTGCAGCATTATAAGCATCATTCAATATAGAGATAAATATTTGTCTAGGTAATCTTGTTATACTTCTTGTTATACTTTATCTTGGCAATAATATGCCTTTATTATAAAGTTCACTGACCTACATAATAGAACATTTCCTGCTTAAAATTACATTTAAAATATTCCTTATTCCAAATAAAGTTTAAATACTGGGTAATTATAAATTTTACCTGCACTTATGATGTATTCTAAAGTATGTATTTGTAAAATATACATATACCAAAATAAATAAATGATTTTCTTATTTGATAAAGGATTTTTAAGTTTATGAATACCCACTGAAATTCAATTGATCAAATGTGATGTGACATGGAATAAATAGAATTATGAGTTTCTTACATCATTTTTCAAGTGTGGTCCAGGAACATCTGGGTCTTCCTGAGGCTTTTTCAAGGAGTCCATGAGGTCAAAACTATTTTCATAAACATACTAAGACATTATTTGACTTTTATTCTCATTTTTCAAGAATGTAGAGTGGAGGGCCTCCCTGGTGGCGCAGTGGTTGAGAGTCCGCCTGCCGATGCAGGGGATACGGGTTCGTGCCCCGATCTGGGAGGATCCCATATGCCGCGGAGCGGCTGGGCCCGTGAGCCATGGCCGCTGGGCCTGCGCATCCGGAGCCTGTGCTCCGCAACGGGAGAGGCCACAACAGTGAGAGGCCCGCATACCGCAGAAAGAAAAAAAAAAAAAAAAAAAGAATGTAGAGTGGAGTTTTCCAGAGGCTATGTGATGTGTGTTAGCATAACAAATTGATGCAGAAAGAGATAGGAGAATCCAGCTGTCTTCTATTGAGCCAGACATAAAATGTCTGCATGCAAAAGACATTTATATAACAGGTTTATTATTTTTTCAAAGGAATTAATACATATTTTAAAATTATGTTTTAATTTCTGATTCAGTAAGTAGTACTATATGTATAACAGAATAAGCAAAACTCTTTGGGGTGCTCAATCATTTTTAGGAGTGAAAAGGGCTCATGATACCACAAAAATGTGAATATTTGTTTATAATATGTAATGTATTTTATTATATCTACTTCTGCACAATATATATTATATATATATTTAATTAGTTACTTCCTAAATGCAGAACACTGAACAAATATCCTCATGTACAACGTTCATTTGCCTTAGCCAGAACAATACTGGGCAAGTGAACAGAGACTTAATCAGAAAAGCCTAGACTGTGATGGGCCTAGACTTAAGAGGTTCAGAGCATTGTCTGCCTTGCCCATTAGTCCCTATAGAGCTTAGCATATATTCCATGAATGACCCTGAAGGACAAGGGTGAATGCTGTGGCTTGGTTAGAGATGCAACTGAGAGAGTAGGGTTCAATAGAATAAGACCAGAGAACAGTCTGAATGGGTCAATCCAAAACAAAAGAAAATGACAGTGAAAGTCCAAGCAGGAAGTGGGGGTTTGAGCCTAAGGAGCAGTGAGAGCAGAAACCAGTTACAGAGCCTGAGCCAGTACAGGAATGACAGCCTCAAGAATATCTCACGTTCTCACAGACCCTGGCACCTGTCCAGTCCCATCTCATCACATCTCTTATGGGACCCTGAAAACATTAAGTCCTTCACGGAAGGTCAGTCTTTCGTGGTCAAGGCTACTTCTGGACGCACTCAGAAGGCTAGTCCTAATGGAGGTGGTACTATATTATTAAGGAAATAAGTAAGACCTGAGCCCAGGTATCCATGGGACATGGGATATCCATGGCTAGAATATCCCCTGGGCTTCAGGAATCTTCTCTTGGGACCCATCCCAGCCTTGCTCCTACCAGTGCGCCAAGGCAAAGATGGACTCTGAGTGGGTTTAGTCACCAGCCACACATTTTTTTAGAGAAGTTGGGTAAAGACCTAATTTCTCGGTAAGTAGAGTTGTTCAGGGACTCTTTTCATTAGTCTGCTCTGTTGTGAGGTATGGAACACTCACAAAAACAGAAGCAGAGCAGTAAGAATTCTCTGGGATCCAGGATTCTTTCACCCTGGAATGGACACCTGGAAAAAGCGACCAGTATGTTGCATTCCTGAAAAAAAATGCCTCCTTGCACTGAGGTGAGGCCTAATCCAACCCTTTATCCATAACATCCTTAACTCAAAAGGTCTTGTCTGTTATTAAAAAAAGTGTGACTTTGTTATAAAGCAGAAACTAATAAAAAATAAATAAATTAATTAATTAAAAAAAATAAGTGTGCTCAGATCCTCAGGGGTAGATTAGGATATAAACGGAGAGTTGGGGGGAAAAAAAGATTTATAAAGTTTCCATTGAATGTCTCTTACATGACTATGAGGTGGCACTCAACAAGTATGTCTTTAGTTAATAAATATTGTAATGGATAAATGAATGGATGAAGTTCATAGCTCCAGGAAGAAGGGCAATGATAGATAATACCATGATATGCTAGGCCTGGTTGTACTCTAGTAACTGTTATAACCTAAGTTCCCTTGATGCAGAGATAGTTCATTAAACTTAATTCTATACTACAGTGAGTGGTAGAGCAAAGTGCCAGACCCAGCAGCCTGATCATCTTTTTTTCCAGATTTACTGAGGTGTAATTGACAAATAACAGTGTAGATATTTAAAGTGTACCACCTGACAATTTGATACTCATACACAATGTGAAAGGTCTCCCCACATCAAGTTAATTAAAATAGTCATCACTTCACATATTTACTTTTCGTGTGTGTGTGAGAACACTTAATTTCTACTCTCTTAGCTAATTTCAATTATATAATACAGTGTTATGAACGATAGTCTCCATGTTTTACCTTAGGTCCTCAGACGTTATCCATCTTATAACTGAAAGTTTGTATCCCTTTACCAACTTCTCCCTATTTTCCCCACCCCTAGCCCCTGATGACCACTTTTCTATTCTTTGTTTCTGTAAGTTTGACTTTTTTTAAGATCTTGCATATAAGTGATGTCCAGTATTTGTCTGTCTCTGTGTGGCTTATTTCACGTAGCATAATGCCCTCCAGTTTCATCCATGTTGTCACAAATGTCAGGACTTACTTATTTTTTAAGGCTGAAAAATATTCCATTTTCTTTATCCATTCACCTGTTAATGGACACTCAGATTGCTTCCATACCTTGATTACTATTAATAATGCTGCTATGAACATGGGCGTACAGATATCTCTTCAAGATAATGATTTCATTTCCATTGGATGTATACCCAGAGATGAGACTGCTGGATCATACGGTAGTTCTGTTTTTAATTTCTTAAGGAACCTCCATACCGTTTTCCATAGTTGCTGTACCAGTTTACATTCCCACCAGCAGTGTGCAGTTGTTCCCTTTTCTCCACATTCTTGCCAACACTTGTTGCTTCTTGTCTTATTGATGATAGCCATGCTAAAAGGTGTGAGGTAATATCTTAGTGCGGTTTTGATTTGCATTTCCTTGATGATTAGTGACTCTAAGCCCTTTTTCGTGTACGTTTTGCCCATTTGTATGTCTCCTTTGGAAAATGTTCATTTAGGTGCTTTGGCCATTTTAAAATTGGGTTATTTGGATTTTTTTGCTATTGAGTCATATGAGTTCTTATATGTTTTGGATAATAACACCTTACTGGATATGTGGTTTGCAAAGATTTTCTCCCATTCCAATAGGTTGACTTCTCCTTTTGCTGATGATTTCCTTTGATTAGTTAAAAATAATTTAAAATGATTAATTCTGCAAATTAAAGCTTTTTAGTTTGATGTAGTCCCAGTTTATTTTTGCTTTTGTTGCCTTTGCTTTTGGTGTCAATCCAAGAAGTCATGTCCAAGATGAATATGAGGGAGCTTACCTCTCATGTTTTCTTGAGTTTTACAGTTTCAGGTCTTATGCTCAAGTCTTTAAACTACTTTGAGGTTGATTTTTGTGTATGGTTTAAGATAGGGGTCCAGTTTCATTATTTTTGCATGTGGCTATCCTCTGGTGACTTTTAATAATAGTCTAACAGTAGTAAGAGCAGTGGCAAGAATGTGCACAGATTTTCTATTTTCATAGTTCAATATTCCTGTTTCAATAATTTATTCACTTTAGAAATATTATTCAGCACTGATTACTTGCCAGACACAGTTCCAGCAACTTGGCATACAACAATGAATGAGACAGACAAAAACCTCTGCTCCCATGTGATTGACATTTTAGTAAACAAACAATGTATAATATAATATATAAATCCAGGGACTCACAATAGACCTTAGACATTAGTATACCCCTTTTTCATATGAGGAAAGTAAGGCCTAGAGGGGTTATGTGACCTGGCTCAAGAACTCAGTTTATCAAGGACAGAGCCAGAGCTCAAATGTGTTTTTATGGTACTAAATCCTGATGTTTTTCCATCTGACTATATCACCTCCTCATCACACACTAAATTAAACACTATGCAAAAAAGGGCTATTTTATGATGCCTAAGGATACTGTTTATATTTATACTATTCTCTACTTTTCTCTGAAGCCAGCATGTTCTAAAATAGGTGCATGTAAACCTAACCAATAAAAACTGGAAACTGATTTTAATTCACGTCAAACTCATGCTTATAAATATCTTCCAAAAATTTTAGAGTATAATATACACATATAAAAGGGTGCTTATCATAAAGGTAGAGTTCAATAAATTTTCATGACCTGAACATCCTTCTAAGCAGCATCAAAAGACAGAACATCACTACTCTCCCACAAACCCTTCTCATGCCCCCTTCCAGTTACTATAAAAACCCCAAGGGTAACCACTATCCTGATTTCTAATAGCAGAGATTAGTTTTGCCTGTGCTTGTGCTTTGAATAAATGGAATCATACAGTCATCTTTTGCATCTGACTTCTTTCTCTAAATATTGTCTGTGAGATTCATCCATATTACTGTGTGTAGTTAGAGACTGTTCATTCTCATTCAATTTACCTATCTTCTCTATTATTGCTTGGCATCAGACTAGTTTCCATTTGGGGACAATTATGGATCATGCTGCTATGAAGATTCTTATGCAGTCTTTTAGTGAATATTTTACATATTTTTCCTGAGTATATACCTAGGAGCAGCATTGCTGTGTCATAGGGCAGATATATGTTTAGCTTTAATAGATACTGTCAAACAGTTTTCCAAACTGGTTGCACTAATTTACTCTCTTGCCAACAGTATTTGAGAGTCTCACTCTGGGCTGTAAATATTTAAGTTAGATGCCAAAATGCCCTCAAAATGGACACTGATTTAACTATAAGATAAGCTCACATTATTTTATTTTCACAGAAATTCAGATATGACTGGTCCACATTAGAATAATGGAAATAATAGAATAAATAAACATACCCTGGTGCTCCCCATTATTAGCTTATCTAAGGCACTTCCAGGTACCAACAGGAGCTACAGAATATAGGTGGCTAAACAACATCACGAAGTCTGGGATCGCAAACTATCTTTGACAAAATGTATTAAGCAAATACTTACTAACTGAATATGACTGATCATTTGACTAGAATGATAATAATCTTTTTCTCCCTTTTCATTCTCATAAATCTGTGCATTCCTGAATAATAAAGTTCTTTCTCCTAGAATAACAGTAACTACTTAATGCATAAAGACAAGATGTTAGGAATGCAAAGTTTCTAGGAGATTGAATAATTTGGTCTTTCTTAATTGGGGAAAGAGCCCATGATTGCAATTTGCAAGGGCTGGTAAATCCACATTATGATAATCTAAACCCATCTCTGACAGTGTCTCTGGCTTTTAATAGAATGCCTATCATAGAACTGTGAGCAGGCAAACACTTATCTGTATCCTAATTTTGATGAATGAAACATCAAAAATGCTTGAGGCTCTGTACCATTGGGAATATGAATCTTTTTTGCTCCTAAGCCTCCAACTGAAGCCCATGAAACGACAGGAACAAAATGATATTTCAGAAGGCAAGTATATAATAGATACTCAATAAAACTTAAGACTGGCAAAACAGATTACTGTTTTATTAAAAGTGATGTAAATATACAGTAATAAAAAGAAACACAATGCTGCTCCCAGTTAATTTCTAACAAATGATATAATAAACAGTGCTAAAAATAACTTCAATCACCTGGACTTCATAACTCCCCTAATCCTCCTTGGCTAACAGCACATTCACAGATGCTGTGAAATGGCTCCAAAGAAGGAATTGGGACACACTTCCTATCTCCCATGACCTTAATACTTATTAAAGACTTAATAATAACCTATGTTAGATAACCAGCCCAGACATAAAGGGGAAAAACTAAGCCAAATCTGTTTGGCCAGTATATTCTTTTCCTCCAGGCCCTAGTTTCTCAAAGTATATTGAAACCAGATGCCTCCTAATCTGAATACCTTCTAAGGTGAAAAATGCATATACCTCTCCTCAAAATTCTTGAGGAGAGACCAAGAACTATCTGCATTTTTACAAGTGCTTAAAGCAAAGTTTGAGAATTACTATTCAAATTGGAATTGGGGATAGGTGGGCAGACTAGGGTGAAGGAAAGAGGAACAGGAATAAATCAGGCTACACCACTTTTAGCTGTTACAGAAAAAAAGGAATCACATAATTCTGTTTCCCACTTTCTGACTAACAGAATCATCTAAATCGTGTTTCAAAAATAAAGACTGAAGGACATTATGCTAAGTGGAATGAGACAGAGAAAGACAAATACTGTATGATATTACTTATATGTGGAATCCAAAGAATACAACAAACTAGTGGTTATAACAAAAAAGAAGCAGATGCACAGATACAGAGAACAAACTAGTGATGACTAGTGGGGAGAGTAGGGGAGGGGCAAAGTAGGGGTCGGGGAGTGGGAGGTACAAACTATTGGTGTAAGACAGGCTACAAGGATGTATTGTACAACACGGGGAATATAGCCAATGTTTTGTAATAACTATAAATGGTATGTAACCTTAAAAATTGTAACTTAAAAAATTAAAGATACATAGAACCAATAAAAAATTGAAAAATAAAGATAACTGGCCCCATCTCAAACCCACTAAACTTGAATCTCCCAAAGAAGGACCTAGAGTCCATATTTTTGACAAGCTTCCCCAAGTGATTCTAAAGATCAGGAAAGTTTGAAAGACGGTGGTAAAAGTTTTGTATTCCGTTCAAACAATTAACCTTAGCCACTTAGAGAGTTTAAAACTTTGACTCTCAAATTTTCATAGGCATTAATCGTGTATCTTTCTTGATCTCTTTCCATGGGTGAAAAAACCAAAATACACACACTTTTATGCTGCCAATCCTCTTCATTTCTATAGCTGGCTTTTTTCTTTATTCTTCCTTTTTCATCTTTTTTATTGGAGTATATGTATATACACATACTCCAATAAAAAAGATATACATATATATGCATAAATTTGCAAAAATCAGGTAACCAGCACTGAGATCAAGAAACTGAACACCACCAGGACTCCAGAAGTCCCCCTGGTGCCCCTTTCTTTTCACTGCCCCATCATGCTAACCACCACCTTAACCTGTAACACCACAGGTAAGCTTTCCCTCTTTTTAAAGTTTATATAAATGGAATAATACAAGATATACTCATTCGTATCCGATTCCTTTCATTCAACACTGAGCTTGTGAAGTCTGTCCATGTCGCTGTGTGTACTTTTGGTTGACTCATCCTTTTTGCTAAATTATTATTTCGCAATAAGCTACCACAATTAAAACATCCATTCTACTGTTGATTACTTCCACCTTGGGATTAATACTAACAGTGCTCCTATGAACATTTGTATGCATGTCTCTGATGAACATACGGACCCATTTCTGTTGAACATACATCTAGGAATGGAATTGCCGAGTCAGAAAGTAGGTGCATGTTTAGCTTTACTTCTACTGCCAAACAGTTTTTCGAAGTGGTGGCACTTCCACCAGCAGAAGAGAAGAACCTCAGAACCTCAGTTGCTCCAGTGCTAGGAGCTGCCTGCCTTTTTCACTTTAACCATTTACTGTTTTGTTTTGTTTTTTTTGCGGTATGCGGGCCTCTCACTGTTGTGGCCTCTCCCGTTGCAGAGCACAGGCTCCGGACGCGCAGGCTCAGCGGCCATGGCTCACGGGCCCAGCCGCTCCGCGGCATGTGGGATCTTCCCGGACCAGGGCACGAACCTGTGTCCCCTGCATCGGCAGGCGGACTCTCAACCACTGCACCACCAGAGAAGCCCTTACTGTGGTTATTATTATTTGCATTTTCTATGGCTGGTTTCTGAATGGTTTTCCTTAATAATGGTTTTTAGTATCTAGATTTCTTTGTAGCTTTACCTTTCACAGTCTATAATATCTAGCATCTCAGATTTAAGCTCCTGGGTAGATTTAACCATATAAAAGATAGTAAGTTCACCTTAAATAAACCTACCCAACTCCATTTTACTTTTACTTTATAAGCATAGGCAGAAACAGTCATTTGCGGTCAATTTTGGCCTTTCTAAAAATTGAAAGAAAAAAACAAAAAGAAGGGGGATCTACATACTGGTAGATTGTTAAACCAACTCTAGTAGGTAATTTCTTCAAGAAAGAGTGAAGTTTCATTAAATTGGGGTGGGAAGGGTCGGATAGGCATGGAGGGATACAAACTGCATTTTTATTTTTATATTATTCTTCCTGTCTGTAGACTCCAGGCAACAGAAATTCATTTTCAGTAATGGCTCAATATCCATACTATTAACCATTGTATTTGTGAAAGCAACATAATGTGAAATTGAAGTTTTAATAGTTTGTTTCTTAATTGAAGAAATGTAATTAACTCACAGAAGTTGAGCTAACAACATTATTCAAGACTCTGGTGTTATTTTTCACTTTCCCTGTGTGCTATTTTGTCACTAAAAATGTAGTGTAGATTTAGCCAGAAATCTAACTCCTAAAAAGTATTGTGTCAGGAATACCAGCCCACTAATGAGATGGCTCAAAGACACTGAGATAGACAAAGGACAGGAAGAGATTGCCGTTTTGAAGGGAACCATGCCTGAGTGAGAATTTCTCTTTTTTTTTTTTTTTTTTAAGCAAAACAGAATTTCAGATTTACATTCTGCCAGACTACCTCTCCTTGGCACTTCAAAGACAGATTGGGCTGGAAAGAGAAAGAACATTTTGTGTACTCCCCCATGGTTTGGTAACCTGAAAGCACACTGGGACTGGAGCAGTTTGCAAGGAGGTGGTTAATTTGAGAGTGAGGAAAGATACATCTAATCCACTCCCTCAGGCAGAAGCCGAAATGGTGTTTAGGAAGAGATTTAGGGGGAAAAACGTCTTTCACATAGAAGAATGTATGTTACTTCTCAGAGAAGTCTGAATTTTCCATAAATAATCTTTCCTTGACCCCACAAAGAAGTAAACCAATGCTATTATTTAAAGATTAATTAAATTAGGCAGGGAGAAAGTTCACTGAGGTTTATATAACACAAACCCATATAATGATTTTTTTCTAATTATAAAGATTTCATGTTTGAACGAACACCTTTCTTTTAAGCTGCTGAACATATTCAGGGGTAAATTAAACTATTTGAGTAAGTTAAGCAATTACAACAAATTAGACAACAGCCTCACTTGCTCCCTAAACCACAAAGTCTTCATGAATGCTTTGCAATGACCCACAAATGGAACAATGAGATGGATGTTAAAAGGTACTGTCAAAGGAACTGAACGCTAACCGACGCAAGCTTTGTCTAAATCCATCCAAATAAAGGCAACAAATTGCCATGTCATGCAATGGAGACCCCTTCTCGTAAAGACCTGGGTAATAATGAACTCGTCTGCCCTTCTGCAGTGTCAGATCATATCAAACACAAATGAGCAAACTCTAACCTGAATATACTTACTTCTTAAGTAATCGTCTATTTATTTATAAAACGAATCACAACATCCTTTCATTCTACTATTGTGTTTTCTCTGGAAGAAAGGTAACATAAATCATTAAAGCTAACACAAAAATGTTTATTATTCCACCAACTAGCTCAAAGCCCTTAATAAAATATTGCCTCTCTCTTCCTAATGTATCTCTGATGTATATGTTATGCTTTACAATGGTATTTCCTAAACTTCAGGATTTGGCAGTCCTAAGTATATGCTACAGTACCCTAGAAGCCCATGGTGGGAGTAATGAGAAATAATGCTTTGTCAGTATTCAATTATAAACTGTATGATCTTTCTCTTCTTCCACATGTTATTCATAATGCAGAGGGAGTATCTATTACAGAGAGCTTACCAGATAGAATTAGAACTTTTTATTATAATTCTAACTTGTTTATATTCGTTACACAAATACAATATTTGAATTGAATACTTTCTTTTCCATCCAAATGTCTGGCATAACTTGAATACAAATGTGTCTTAGTGAATCTTTACTTTGTTGTTTCTGTAGCCAACTATATACACAGGCTTGCAGAAATTTATAGGAAGGGACAACAATCAAAATAATTAACAACCAGGGCAGCGCAGGCACTGACTAATCAGAATAAACACCCAGCCAATCAAAGTGGTCATCCATAAACAGCAAGCATGGCCATGCAAGCCTGTTTTGGCTGAAGAGTAGCCCCAAATAACACATGTTTTTCTAATAGTCACTGTTTGTTGATCTTCATTGAGCTATAGCAGGGCACACGTACACACCCACACACATCTGTAACTTGCTTTTTTTCCTCTTTCATTGTTATACAGCATCATATCACTGACATTCAGATGTCCTCTGTGTGCCACCAGATACGAGTCTAGTCCATTCTTCTTAGTACCATCACAATATCTCAGGGCATAGGTGTACCTTCTCTACTGATGGCTATTAGGCTACTTACAGTTATCCCAGCAAATAAAATTTCAGTACACATCATTTATATACATATCCTGTAGACTAATGTTTTCTTGTTTCTAATGCTGAAAATTAGGATGGCTAAGTCAGAAGATACATACATATATATATATATATATGCATATACTTTTTTCATTTTGACTGATTAAGTGAGATTACCTTCCAAAAGAGTTTGCAACAATTCACACTATAAGAGTTCATATGCCCCTATAGGCTCACACATGCTGTGCTGTGGGTTGAGATCTCTGGAAAATAGCCCTTTACAGTTGTCCAGCTTGGAGGCAAGGAGTTGGACATTTATATCTCACATCATGAGTCACTGCTTGCAGGCCATCCAGGAAGAGGGCAGAATCTTGGACAAAACGGCTCCCTTTGATGCAGAAAAATTCTTGGAAAGGTAATCAGCTCAGAGTTGTCAGCCACACAAACTCTCAGTAGCAGGGAGAATTCTTAAGTCCTAAAGGGGAATGTGTCTCCATCTTACATGTAAAAATAGTATTTAATTGGGCTTCCCTGGTGGCGCAGTGGTTAAGAGTCCGCCTGCCGATGCAGGGGACGCGGGTTCGTGCCCCGGTCCAGGAAGATCCCACATGCCGTGGAGCAGCTGGGCCCGTGAGCCATGGCTTCTGAGCCTGCACGTCTGGAGCCTGTGCTCCGCAACGGGAGAGGCCATAACAGTGAGAGGCCTGCGTACCACAAAAAAAAAAAAAAAAAAAGTATTTAATTATTGTTTTAATTTGTATTTCTCTAAATACTAATGCAGGAGCATATTCTCACATGCTTACTGGCCATTTGAAATTTCTCTTCTGTGATATACTTGTTCATACCCTTTCATCTTGTTAGCTTTCATCTTATCCTTTTCTAGGAAGTCTTTGTATATTAGGGAAAGCAATTCTTTACCACATGAGTTACAAATATTTGTCCCAGTCTATCATTTGTCATTCCATTTATTTAATTTATTTTTTTTGCCAAATGTATAAGGGTCCTAGCAGGGACAGATGACACACTCAAATATTCTAACTGAAAAGAATTAAACAAAAAGGGTATGTCCAGAGAGACAGGCAGGGTTAAGGGAACTAACAAAGGTTCTAAAAATAAGAGAGAGCGATCTCTACCACTAGGTCTTAGGGATAAGAGAAAGAAAAGAATGAACAGTTTGCTAAAAGGTAGACGTGGAAGAGGAGGTGATACAGTCAATAAAAGTCTGGAATAAGCGAGAGAAGGCCTGGAATAAGCGAGAGAAGGGCACAGAGGATTCAGACTCAAAGGAGGGAAAATGTAGAATAATCAACACACCACATAAAACGTCAAACTTTCTGTGCAGGCCAAGATCTCAATTTTTAAAAAACTTTCAAAGCATTACAATTTTTATCATTATTATTAGCTTTTTTTTTTTTTTTGCGGTACGCGGGCCTCTCACTGTTGTGGCCTCTCCCATTGCGGAGCACAGGCTCCGGACGCGCAGGCTCAGCGGCCATGGCTCACGGGCCCAGCCGCTCCGCGGCATGTGGGATCTTCCCGGACCGGGGCACGAACCCGTGTCCCCTGCCTCGGCAGGCAGACTCTCAACCACTGCACCACCAGGGAAGCCCCCATTATTAGCTATTTTTTAAATAACTTTTCATTTTGACATAGTTTAAGACTTGCAAGAAGTTGCAAAATACTTAGAAGTTCCTGTTTGTCCTTCACCCAGCTTCCTCCAATGAAAATGAACATAATGAACATAACCATAGAACATTATCAAAATTAGGAAATTGATATTGGTACAATATTATTCACTCAGGTGAGGATCTTATTTAGATTTCACCAGTTTTTACATTCACTCATTTATATGTGTCTGTGTGTAGTTCTATGAAATTTCACTGCAAGTATAAATTTGAGTAAATATCACCACAATCAAGGTACAGGATTTTTCCATCACCACAGAGAAACTTTATTGTATTAACCCTTGATAGTCACATTCTTCTCCCAACCCTAACCCCTGGCAACTAGGGAAATCTCATTCACTATAATTTTGTCACTTTGAGAATGCTATATAAATAGAAATACACTGTATGTAACTATTTTAAATTGGCTTTTTATTTTTCTCAGCATAATGTTATTGAGATCCATCCAAGTAGTTGTATGTATCAAAACGTTGCTCCTTTTCATTACTGAGTACTATTCCACTATATGAATATACCTGAAGTCAGTCATATAGGCAGAGGAGGAGGGAACAACCCTAGAAAAGATGCTAGTGGAAAACAGACTAGGGGCATTGGAAAGTGGGGACAGAATTAAGTTTAATTCCACCCTAGTACTACATGGGGAAGGTCCATAATCCAATCCAGTCCAAGGAAGGCTGTGACTGCAGGTTCTGACTCATTCTAGGCAACGATGAGATCCAAGGGAAATCGGATAAAGGAGGAATAAGACAGATACAGGGCCTGCACATCACAAACAGAAAATGGTCAGAATGATGCAGATGGCACAAAATTTTTCCAAGAGTTTCAAAGCAAGACAAAAGATTTGCACAGCAGAATATAGAATAATCCCCTGGGAGAGGGCTAACAAGAATCAAACAGGCAACAGATCCAGAGAAAGGCTTTCCTGCAGAATCTCCCTACTCTCAGGGGGGAAGAAAGAAGAGAGAGGATGGAAACAACCCAGGAAGCCAAGAGACCTTGACAGAAGGGGGAGAGCAGACCACTTTTAAATTCACGCAATTTGGGGGTCTAAGGTGTTAGATTCACTGACCTTCTCACTTCTCTTTATTTCCAGGAGAAGGACATGCATCCTAAAGACAGCTGGATGCCAGTTTTAAACAGTGAGAAGATGACCCAAGGTCAGAGTGCAAAGGCCCAATTTTTATAGTCAATTACAGTTACTATCCCTGACAAATGCATTTCAGTTTAAGCATCCTTTTGCTATCATGCATTACTTAGTAAATGTTCATATCTGTATTATATCTATGCCTTTTTAGTGTAAAATCACTCATCTCCTTTCTGGAAGTGAGTGGATGTATAAATAATAGATGAATCAAGTTAATCCAGACAGTGTTGAGGGACTTCCCTGGCAGTCCAGTGGTTAAGACTTCATGCTTCCAATGCAGGGGGAGCGGGTTTGATCTCTCACTGGGGAACTACGATCCCACATGCTGTGCGTTGTGGACAAAAAAAATAAAATAAAATAAAATAAAATATTTAAAAGAGCCCAAATTGAAAAAAAAAAAAAAAAAAAAGACAGTGTTGAACACAGAAAAAACGCAAGCTACATGTTTGGTGTAATAGGTTTTACTAAGAAGTAAATTTGACTCCATTTACATATTTGGACAAAATGAAAAATTTTGATCACTGCGACAAAGTGATGATTGAGGACACTCCATTTCCAAATCTCTTTCCATGTGGAGGAGATCATGAAAAGAACAGCTGTTTCAAAATTATGGCCATTGGTTTTATATCCCAAATCCCCTTAAAAAAGGGGGTTTTCTGACAAAATATCTATCTAATCATTATGCCTTTCCCTCATCCAGAGGCAAAGGTTCTGTTAGTATGTCCAGATGGCAGTAGAGTAACGTGTTTCCTGCTAAAATAAGTAAACTGTCAATTATTTCTAAGGACTGTTTAAAGTTACAAAAATAAAAATGATCATCCCTCAAATTCTGGTTTATTTACTTTCTTGACTTAGACTTGTAATTTTCATCAGAATAATTTCTTGGGCATTTTATGTTTCTCATCCCAATTACTTTAGCTTTTGAAACTGACTGCAAAGCTCATTCTTATGAATGACATGAGGAGTGAAGTTTGACTGTAGTAGAGAAGATACAGCACTAGAAATTATGCCTCAACGTATATTTTTTCTATTACATGATAATTTTTGATTTGTCATTTTCAAGTAACCCACATAAAGTATTTCATGTATTTAACATGGTGTTCCTTCCTTATCAATACAATACATAGGTGGGACTTGTGCAGACTGAGACAATAATAATAATACCATCAAAATTTAGACTGTCTCTTAGTTAGTACAAAAAAAATTTACCAATGAATAAAAATTCCTGGAGAAATCTTGTATTGTTTTGAAAATAAAAATACAAAATTCCCATACTCAGTCTAAGAATCTAACATAGAAATCAAGGTCACTTTGTTAAAACTCAAAAGTCCATGAAAATACAAAATATTAGGATACTAAAAGGCTCTTGAGCAATTATTCCAATATATTTACCCAAGCTTGTAGCAGTTTCTAGTCCATAATCATAAGGCAATTTATGACTGAACTAAAATGTCTCAAAGGTCAAGACATTTAGAAAGAACAATTTGAAAATAGCAGTTTTCTAATCAGGTTACAAGTCTAAGAATAAATCTAATAAAATGTTTTTAAATAATATCATTATCTTAGATTATAAACAATTCCTCATATAAAATTTATATGTAAATTATAACAATAGACAGACATGTTCCTTGGCCTGTATGCAGTATTACAAATTTACCATATACCACTACCTAAATGCCACACGGTAAGACTCCCAGGGACTAGGTGTTAATCTATCTGGACAATATCTTAATTATTGCGTATTATCATAAAGCAATAAAACTTCATTTGAATCTGACAGTCCATCTGGTATTTCAGATGAATGAAAATAAATCAATTATTATGCCATGGAAATAGTTTCTGACACTCCTTGTAGGTTAACAAGGTAAATTCTAAAGTTTATTCAGGGAATAAGAGGTAAAGGGGCAAATTAAAATTCAATATATTTTATTAGTTTGTTTGCTGTTGTATGAACATTGGGAAAAATGACTCTGGAATTTATGCTAAAATAAGTGTTGGCATTCACCAGAAATCAACTAATATTGCCTAAAAGTGGTGGCAACATGGGATGGACAAAGTATGACCCACTCTGATGCACAAAGGTCTGGTGGAGGATGCAAAGAACATTGTACAACAGTAGTCTCGAGAATATCACTTCAGAAAAAATGCTGCTTATGACAGTCAAACACAGGATGAGTTGCTATTTAAATAGTAAAGCTGGATGATAATCACTGATAGAACGAGTTGTGACATTTTAAAATTTCAATTTTTCCCTGCTCTTACCCTTCTAAACCCCTGAAATAGGCTGTACTTCCGATATCAATGCCCAGGTGACGAGTGGGAGGCAGCCACAAAATGGTACCTGCGTCTGAATACTCTAGAGGACAGCTTTTGATCCCATTTTCACCTCCTTTGTATCCGTGTATGTGGGTATGTGCATGTGTACCTTAAGTATAGCTATACACTTCCACGAAACAAACTGTGATTAGCAAATAATTCTTTCTGCCTAGTATCTCCACCAAGCTCAAATCTTCTTTTAACATATCAAATGTTCCTTTAACAAAATCCTAACAATCTTGCTTTAAAAATCTCTACAAAAGGCTCTCTAAAACAGGTAGCAAGGGCTTGTTCTCTTTTGCTCAAAAAAACCTTTGGCCAGCCTAAAAGCACAGGTAGAATATCAATTACTAAGAACTAAGCAGTAGAGCTTGAACACTTAAATATGTAAATATAAATGTTCTTTAAAATTTTCACATCCAGGAGGTCAAAACAGAAATGTGAACAGGTAAAGGCAAAAAAGCTCCAAATTGCAGCGCAAAGTGAACCTCGAGCCCTGTTTGACACCAGAGCGGCAGAGAGGGAAAGCAGTAGAAACCATGACTGCCTTCCTTTGATGACACAAGCAAAACCTCTGAGAATCTCGGCATTTCCCAAAGGGATCTACAAATTATGCATGATTCATATCTTTAGAAATCACTCCAGTCAACTTATAAAATGGAGAATTCACTGTAAAAGGTTTGGAGGTCAGCCCTGAAACCATTTAACATGCATAACTAAAGAAAAAAAATTGGACATTATAGTTATAACATATACAAATATTTTAAGCCTCAGAAATTTTAGAAATAATTATACAAGCTAAAAACAGAAAGTAGAGAAGAACAAGTAGAAGAGTATAAATGAGCTGATGTTCTAATTTTGCATACAGAGAGTTAAGAGATAATGCTTGAAGCTGATAAAGCAAGTAGGGATTTGAGTATATATAATCTAGATGTATAAAGTTTCCAAACAAAGAGCAAATCAACCAAGATTAGATGACAAAATGAGGGGTGATGGTGGTGAAAGGAGCAATATAAGTATTCTAGTTTCATCCTCTTCCTTAGACGACCACTTTGGAGTTATTTATTGTAGTGGATAGGATTTAAATAGGTAATATATTAAAGTTACCAGATACTAGCTAGTATTGATTTATATAAAATACAATTATTTATTTGTCTAAATTAAATTTATATATTATTCTATTTATTTAGTAAAAAAACAAGCTGTTAGAACATTTAATTTGCATCCCTTAAGAGGAATAAATTAGAAATAAAATTATTATGCTTATGAGGTTCAGGGAGATAGTAGGCAAGCATGCCTCTGTTTGATAAATATTCCTAACACATAATTTATTGCTCCCAAATACAAATACTGAAACTTGCCTTTATTTCTAAAGCTCATATTATCTCTTTGGGTAGAGATTTTCTCGGTCATATCAATTAGTAAGAAATGCTGCTTTAGAACAGGTTTAGAGCATCAAAAATATTACCAATATATATTTATGGAATTAAATGGATTCTCTAATCTTGTGAATGTGTGTGTGTGTCATAAAGGAGGCTTGAAAATGATCACCTAGCCCTAAATTCTAGGATTACAGAACCATAGACCTTGTCTGTATGGTGTAAATACACACACATGCACACACACACACAATTCAATACCTAACACAGCATTGTATTTCAAGGGTAAAAAGACAGAGGTAGCTCTTTCAGGAATTAGACTTAGTACAGATGTAAGGATTTTAACTTATGCTGTAATTAAAGACCATTGTTATAGATGCAGTAGGATTTAAAGAACTTAAGAAAACTGAGATGTGATATTTCATTTTGCTTCATGTATTTTTAGCCTCTGTTTGATGAGTACACATTTACAATAGTTATCCTTTCCTGATGGACTGATCTTTTTATAATTATGTAATGTCTCTCTTTGTCTCTAAAAATTTGCTTTTCTCTTAGGTCTACTTTATCTGATATTAATATAACTGCTTTTTTAGAAACTAATGTTGTACAGTATATGTTTTTCTATCCTTTTACTTTCAGCCAACCTATGTTGTATTTGAAGTGCATACCTTATAGACGGCATATTATTGGATCATGTTTTTTTATCCACTAAGCCAAAATCTGTCTTTTTTTTTTTTTATGTGTGTTTATTAAAACTGTCTAGAAGTTCAGTTATCCAAAGCCTCACATTTCTTGAGGATTCTAGAGAGCTGAATTTTTCATCTGAATCTTAGAATTTAACATTGTACTGTGCACATGAATGTTCCTGGAAAAAAATATTGGGGGTTGATGATCACAGTTGTCCCTTGCACAACATGGGTCTGGCTTATGTGGGTCCACTTATATGTGGTTTTTCTTCAGTAGTAAATACTACAATACTACACGATCTGTAGTTGGTTGAATCCACGGATGCAGAACCACAGATACAGAAGAACCAGGTATTTAGAGGCCAACTATAAATTATATGTGGATTTTTGACTGCATGGAGAGTCAGCACCCCTAACCCTCATGTTGTTCAAGGGTCAACCGTATGTAAATTAACTTATCAAGAAAAAGCCCCCAAATCTTTAAGAAAGCACAGAAAAGCTCAACCTTCTTCTATTTATTATTTTAGTATTTTATAATTGCTCAGATGTTTAGAAAATATTAATATTTGCAGATTTTTTTTAGAATTTTTTTTTTGCTTTATAACAAATTTAATCAGTTATACATATACATATGTTCCCATATCCCCTCCCTTTTGCATCTCCCTCCCACCCTCCCTTATTATTGGATCATGTTTTTTTATCCACTAAGCCAAAATCTGTCTTTTAATTGGAGTATTTAGACTATTTGCATTTTCAGCAGCTTTGCTGATTCACATACAATAAAATTGGCTCAAAGTACATAGTTCAATGGTTTTGTATATTCATAGGCTTGCTCAACCATTGCCATAATCAATTTTGAACATCATCCCCCAAAGAAACTCATACCAATTAGTATTCCCTCTCTGTGTTCCCTCAACCCACACCCCCACCAACCCCTAGCCCCCACCTACCCCTAGCCCCAGCCCCAGGAAACCTGCAATCTGCTTCTTGACTCTATAGATTTGCCTATTCTGGACTTTTCATATAAATGGAATTATACAATATATAGTTTTTTATGAATAGATTTTTTTTCACTCAGCATAAGGCTTCCAAAGTTCATCTATGTTGTAGTATCAGTACTTCATTCCTTTTTATGGACAATTTTCTGTTTTCTGGATATAATACAAATTCTTATCCATTTATCAGTTGATGGACATTTGGGTTGTTTCCATTTGGGGGTTATTATGAATAATGCTGCTATGAACATTCATGTACAAGTTATTGTATGAATGTATTTTTTTTCTATCTCTTGGGTATATAGCTAGGAGCAGAACTGCTGGGTCAAATGGTAATTCTATGTTTTTCAATTTGAAGACCTGCCACACCATTTTCCAAAGTGACTGTCCTATCTCACATTCTCACCAGCAATGAATGAGGGTTCCAGTTTGTCCATATCCTAGTCAACAGTTGTTATTACCTATCTTTTGATAATAACTTTTTGATAATAACTATATATCCTAGTGGATGAGAAGAAGTACCTCCCTGTTTTTGACTTACATTTCTCTGATGACTAATGATGTACAGATTCTTTTCATGTATTTAATAGCCATTTGTATAACTTCATGGGAGAGAGATATCTATTCAGAACCTTTGCCCATTCCAAAATTGTACTGTCTTGTTATTGAGTTGTGAGAGTACTTTATATATTTTGGATACAACTCCCTTATCAGATCAGATATATGATTTGCAATATTTTCTACCAATCTGTGAGTCAGTTTTCACTTTCTTTATGGTGTGCTTTGAACCATAAAAGTCTTAAATTTTGATGAAGTCCAGTGTACCTATCTTTCTTTTGTTGCTTACACATTTGGTATCACATCTAAGAATCCCTTGCCTAATGCAACATCGCAAATCTTACACCTATGACTTCTTCTAAGAGTTTTATAGTTTTAGCTCTTAGATTTAGATCTATGATCCTTTTGGAGTTAATTTTTGTGTATGGTGTAAGTAAGAGGTTGATCTTCACTCTTTTGCATGTGACTAGCCAGTTGTCCCACTACCATTTATTGAAAAGACTATTCTTTCCCCATTGAATTGTTTTAGCACTCTTACTGCAAGTCAACTGGCCATCAATGTAAGAGTTAATTTCTGGACTCTCAATTCTATTCCATTAACCTATGTGTTTATTCCTACGCCAGTACCCCACCATCTTGATTACCTAGCTTTGTGGTAAATTTGGAAATTGGAAAATGTGAGTCCTCCAACTTTGCTCTTCCTTTTAAAGATTGTTTTGGCTATTCTGGGTCTCTTGCATTTCCATAGACTATTTATGTTTATAGTAATTTATTCATATTTTAGGGCTGAAGTCTGTCATTTTATAACTTGCTTTCTGTTTCTTTCCTCTGTTTTTCTTTTCTTACTTTCCTGTGGGTCATTTGATCATTTTTAAGGTTTCTATCTTGATTTATTTATTGCGTTTTTTAGTATATAGCTTTGTATAGTTTTCTTAGTGGTTACTCCTATATACATAATATAATACAATATATATAAGTTATCACAGTCTAATAGTATCAGCATTTTGGGGGTGCAGGGAGTCAACTTCCTGCTGAGTACTACTGAAGCCCAAGAGGACTATGGGTTTTTGGGGTGGGATAAACCTAATTTAGAGTCTCAGTTCCACCTTGTGCAAGTTACTTAACATCTCAGAACCTTAGTTTCCTTGTCTATAGGTGTGGTTTTTCTGATGGTGTTTGACAGACATTGCCCCAAATTTCTTCTGTTGTTAGGCCATCATTTTCTTGACTAAGGGAAATGGGATTTTCTTAGTCTGTTTTTTGGTCTGTGCCTGTTGGTGTTCCTGGGTTGGAGACTTCTGCAGCCCCCTGTCCGGGATATAAGAGAAGCAATAAGGAAATTGAAGGTACTCCCTGTTGTTTAGTTGGTCAAGTTTCTCAAGTCCCTCACGTTCCTAGGGAGCCCACCTTCCTCTTTTGATCTTTCAGTCTTCCTACGCTTGTTAGTCATGTGATATCTAGGGATTTTTACTTGCAAGGGGGAGGAGCTGGGAGGAATGAGGCTAATCCATCTTGGTGAAACTGAAAGTAACATTCATTTTAGTGTGAAAAATGCTCATTTGTGTCATCTGAACTCCACTGGTACACTCTGATATTTCCTCCCACAATATCTTAGAAGGGTTAGACTATTTGGGAAGAGGAACCAAATTATCCCTTTTGTTTTTCATACACAGGCAAACATTCATTTATATTTATCTATAAGTAACTGTAAACATTTGAAAATAATTATATGGTTGAGTCACTTCAATTAGTTAAAACAGTTGGATGAGAACACAAGAGAGTATTTCAAGCAACAGCTGAGGAGAAGATTTTAATCTCATTACAACTGATGTCAGCATTCTACCTGAGGCAAAAATAATTGCAGCAGCTTCCACCCATAGCCCCAACTCATCACATACAGTACTTGCATTGGATAACCATGCAAGAGAAAATGTGCTAATAAAGGGATAGTGAGCACAGAGCTCTTATTTGGGCCTTTGTAGCCATGTTGCAAGCTAGTGCATAATGTAGTCAGTCTTGTGTGCATAAGAGTCATTTCCCAGTCTTTCCCCGCTGCCAGCACATGTGATGGAATGCTCGTTGCATGTGCTCCTGTGGAAACAAGAAGACTACGGGGTTTTTTGGGTGAGATGAAACTAACTTAGTTTCACCTTGGGCAAATTACCTAACATCTCAGAACCTCAGTTTCCTTGTTTATAACACAGAGGCTCCAGAAGCTATTAATTCTCTAAAAGGATTAAATGAAAGTATGTAAAGTGCCTTTCACAGTACCTTGGTCCACAGAAAATGCTAAATAAGTATATTTTTGACCCCCTGATTTTGCAGTGGAGCTAGAGCTCACATACCTCAGGGCCACCAGGACTGGCTTTGACATTCCTCCATACTCTAATTTATGAGGTAGAATTCCAATTCTGCAATACAGAATACCAACCAAGAACATTATGGAGTCCCAGACCTATTTTTCCCTAAGGAAGTGTCCTCCCAAAAGTATTAAAAACAAACAAACAAACAAAAAAACAAAACCTCAGTCTCAAAACAGACATGTATTTAATTGGAATAAAGATAAAAATTCTAACCTTCCTGATCAATCTTTCCCCACAAGTCATCAAATTTCAAGTATACTTTTTCTAAAGATATATTTAAGGAAAAATCTCAAGAATTTCTATTTTAGTTCTATTTTTTTTTCCTGAGAGTTGTTTGAGGATTAAATGAATTTTTAAATCATGTGTAGAAAAGGTAAAGATTTTCCCATACATATCCCCTACATACAAGCAGCAGAATCTCAATAATTAAATACTTTCTCATCCCTCCCTTTTTCCCAGTGCTCTCTTATAAGCTAAAGGACAATTCTGGGTTAAGTGGGGTTTCTCAAGGTCAAACTACTGTCATAAATTCTCCCTCTTCGGCCTACAGGGACACGGAAACGCTTGAAATAATAAGTCCAGTTTATCCAATGGAATGTTCTCTGAAAGAGTAAGCCAGATTCTCCAGGTTGTAATCCTGGCTCACCACTGATGGGTTGCACAGCCCTGGCACATCACTGAGCTGCCAGGCTTCAGCCTCCCAGCTAAGTGGTGAAGCCACACAGCACTCCACATTCAACAAGCATTTTCTCCTCTAGCCTGACCACACCCTTTGGTGTCAAGGGAAACATCAGCAGTCATTTCTGCCCTCATTTAAAAGGGCAGAGAAATGAAAGGTTTGAGAATCTTGGTGTTTCCCAAATGGTGAACTACAAACTGTGGATGATTCAGAGGTAGCCTCTGAGATGGGAGAAATACTGACTTTGAGGGCTGAAGAGAAAACTGTTAAAGCAAAGGCACATGAGAAGAAATATTAAAAGCCTAAAAGAATAGCTGCTAGCAGATATTAAGCTGGCAAATGAAAGGATGAGGAAAGAGCAAAACAACTGTATAGGACATGAGGAAATGAGACATTCAAGAGAGCTGAGTTCTCTGGACAGCTGACCCTTAGCGCTATCGACGGCCAGGAATTTCAGCATTGACTAATCACTTAAACTCTGTGACCGGCGGAAAACCATGCCTCAGAATTGTGAAATGACTTGGATAGCTTAGCAGGAAAATTTCCCCATTTCTTACTTCAAATTGGGCTAGGTCCTGACCTCATGTATTGCCAACTTTGATGGATATTAGCCAGCTGCCCCTGCCCTACGATTCTAAATTCTGGTTCAATACGTTTGAAGTACATATTTTTAACAAGTCTCCCTGCTGATACTGAAGCCATCAAAGTTTGGAATCCTCCATCCTATACCTCAAGGCCTCTTTTCCACGTGCATTTTACTCTTCTTGTAGATGAATCTTTGGGGGGAGTAAGGTGTGCTTATTTGCTACTTTCCTGAGAAAGAAATGTCTTCCCCATAACTCTCATCCACACCTTCCAACCCAGAGGATATGAGTTATCTAAATTTTACTTATTATGAAGATTTAAAAACATAAATCAGGCAGCATAAGAGTTAGAGAACTCAAAGGGCCACTGAAATGTAAATGCATGAGAAATGGAGTCATTTTTGAGAAAAAGATCTAGGAGCCATTGCATCATTCCAAGGTCAGATAAAATAAAGAATAAAAAACATATGTTCTGATACTAGGTTCAGCATGCCAGCCATGCTTTCTGATCTCCCTGATGAGAAGGCCTTGTCATTTTAAGGGAAAAGATAAAAAGCATATACTTTTATCTGTGAAAAGGTTTAGAGAAATTAAAGATTTTTATTAAATGCAATATTCATTCAGTGCTATCCTAAAAATAAATTCAATGAATCAACTTTTTACAAGTGGAAAAAACAGAGTTTCAGCTTTAAAGTAATTCCATACATATACATGCATATACAGTCATCAAAAATATATAAAAGACTTTTTTTTACATACAAAAGAATATAGTAAGATTATAGCCAACTTAACAGCAGTATTTGGATAACAGCTCAGGAAAAACCTCATTCAAAATTTAATATGAGAGAATATTAAGCTGCCTTTTTATCTTTTGTAATTTTAATTTTACTCAATAAAGAGAAAATTCTATTCTTATATATTCCTTTATAAAATGATCCAAGTGCAGAGCCATGTCTCAAATTATAAACCACCCCAAAATTTATGCAAAGAAGTTAGTCCTTTCTACCCTGGCTATCTTTGCAATAGAGATCATTGCAATGGCAGTACTGATCATCTCCAGTCAATCTGTACCCCAATCACCTGTCATACGTATAAACAAAAATCCTTTGTCAACTTAATGTCTCTCTTTTCCTCAACATAACTTATGGTGTCAGAAATTATGAGGTTTGCAAAGGAATGTCTTTAACCTATGTTCTATATCTGATTCAATTACAAGAGAATAAAAACATTTTCACGAAATTCAGACATTCATGTCTTGTCGTGGAAGCAAGACATGAATAATATAATATTATTTAAATCAATATTTGAAAACTGATAAAAAGATTACTGAATTACAAGTTGATTTAATATACACTAGACTCTAAAACTGTGCACTGCATTAAGAAACGGATTCCACTACCTTATTCTATCAGAGTTCTAAGATGAATCAAATCTTAACTTTCATGTTCCCCCAAATAGTCTACACAATAAAATTGCATAGACAGAAAGGCAGACAGAGAATTCTATGCATGGAGATTTTCTATCATACAACAGTAGTTACTTATTCAAAGCTAATAACAATTATACTGGGTAAAAAGGGGGAAAATATCTTATTTTTCCCCTCCAACTTGAGCATCTCCTGCTTAAAAAGATAAGATGACAGTAAATATGAGCAGTTCAATTAGCAATGTAATTAAGTATAGGTCTTTGTTTGGAAGTGAGACTTACGAGGACCCCATAGCATCATTATTCCTTAAAACAAAACTACTACTGATAGAAGACGAGGGTCTCAGTCAACCTTCAGCTTCACTCTACAGTTCCCTCCTTGTTTCCAGTTTCCACCTAAGGCCTAATTCACCTTATGACATTAGCTTCCTCCAAGTTTCCTACCAGCAAGGATCCCCTTGTCTCATGAATCATGTTTTATTCCTGCTATGTATTCAGTCACTCATTCTTTTATTTACTCAGCAAAAAGTAACCAAGAACTTCATTTGTGCCCAGAAAGGTACAAAGTGCCAGGGACCAAAAAGATGAGTAAAATACATTCCTGCTCTCAATGAGTTTATAGTTTTAAGATTGTAAAAAACTGTGTGAATCCACTCCATTGCAAGAAAGTGCTCAATACTGATAGGAACTTTCTGGTCTGCTACCTTAGAAGAGTGACTTTCCCGTTGCTTCACAGTGGTTAAGACTCTTTGATTGTCTCTTTAGCTACCTATGTATTTCTATGAATATTCTCAAAAATACCTAAACAGCCAAAGGTGGCTTTAAAGAGAAGATGCCTCCTTACAGGCTGATGAAAGAATGTACTAATGTGGGTTCTGCACAAGTGTAATGGTCTTCAACCTATTCCCTTTACCAGCTTTCTTTACTTATTTTTCCCTCAGAAAGAGATCTGAAAATTATCTGGAAACTTTGTTTTAACAGCAGAAGTTTTCTCTAAGCAAAATCTTACTCTGCCCAAAATATAGAGACAAGAGAACTTAATGAGCAAATGTTGAAAAACATAACTCAGTTTTTTAAAACAATAGGCCTGAGTCTCCAAGATACTAAGTTCCTTATCAACAAACAGCAAGAAAATGGCAAAGATATTTAAAATGATTTTTCACTACATTATTTTTTTACTCTCCTCTATTAATTTTATTTATTGATCAAATATGTATTGAGTACCTACTATGATCAGATAGTTTTCCAGGCACTGGGATTACAATGATGTGCAACAACAGATATAAATCTCGCTTTTGTGGATTTAAAGCCCAAAGCCTTCGTGTTCCTTTCTAAACGTGAGAGGTGGCCATCAGGGTTAGGTTGTGCATTGTGAAACTACTATGTCCCTTTCTATGAATATAATCTTTAAAGATCTCTGATGATGTGACCTAGGATAGCTGTTACAGCTAAAGAAGTAGGAGTTGTTTATCTAGGTACTCCTTTTAGCAAAAACTAGTTGGTAGGAAGAGAATTTGCCACACTTGTCCTTAAAGGAAGTTGGGTGAGACAGCTAAGTCTCCTTTTTGGAAAGGGTACAGAAAGGGAGGGAGGGGAATGGTGAATGTGGCAGTTGCTGATGGCCCACTGCCCAGATCCCCACGGCACTGACTGTTTCTGTGCTACTGGTCCAACTTCCAATACTTTGTCTCTTCACCTAGGAACTTTATCTGGCCATTAGAGTCTGCTTTGCCTGGGGACAACCAGTAATATCCTCCAGCTCTCTCATCTCTTGGGTAGGATGACTCTGAGACACACATCTATACTGTTTCCCAGAGTTCCCCAGCAGAAATAAACTCTGGTTGCTCCAGGTTAACTGCTTGACACCCCTTTTTTAGCTTCATTCACTCCCTGTTTTACTTCCCTCACTTCCAAGTTTGCATTTCCTAAGACTCAGCTCCCAAAAAAAGTACTTGGCATTTTAATCTGTGACTCAGGGTCTGTATATAAAGAAACCCCAAATAAGTATGTTTTGTAGTTATATATCTACAAGACAAAACTCAAAAGGTAAAAATGAGAAAATTTTGATATACAGTAGAAATATTTCATACCAGTATTCTGAATATAAAACTGAGTTCATTATTGGAGGTAGAAGCAGAACTGTCATGGGGCCACTATTTCTTTATTCAAGAAATAAAGAGAAAAATATTTTTCATGTTCTGACTCTAAAAATGTGAAGAAGACACAACCCTTGCTCTGAAGAAATCAAAGGCTAGTGGGTAAGGCTGATACAAGTGCAAAGACAGCTGCTAAACATGGCCACCAAGTATTCTTCCCATTGTTGTACACATGCCCCTTTGCAATGTCACGCTGCTGCTCCTCTTATCAAGAGGTGGGGTCTCTTTCTGTCACTCTGAATCTGGGTCAGTCTTGTGATTTGCTTTGAACAACTGAATGCAGTGGAAGTGATATCTGGGACTTCTAGTCTAGCCCTAAAGAGAACTGGCAGCTTCCGCTTACCCCTCTTGGAGCCAGCCACCATGTCGGAAGTCCAGGCTAGGCTGCAGAATGCTTAGAGCCAATGGAGGAGCCTTTGGAGGAAAAGATACCATCTTGGAAGTTCCAGCTCCAAACAATATTCCAGCTCAACAGAGCTGGTTGAGTGAACTCAGCTATACCATTGAGAAGGAAAACACCCCCAGCTGAGTCTGACGAATTCACAAAGTCAGGAGAAATAATAAATTGTTGCTTTCAGCCACCACATACTGAGGTGGTTGGTTAAGCAGCAGGAATAACTAAAACTGCAAGCAATTATAGTGCAGCTTGATAATTCTACTGGAGTGAGGAACAAAGTGCAGAGAAGGACAGAGAAAAGATATTTATTGGGTGAGCAGCTACTATGAGGTGAATACTGTCAGGGAATAATGAAAGATATATAAAACGTGGTTGCTGCTATAAATACCCATTTTTGCTGAGAACAATGGCCAGTATTTGTAATGATTAGAGAATACCCAAGTTATGAGCAGTATAACTGTTACTCTATGGACAATAAAAGTTGAGAGAAAAAAAAAGATATATAAGTTTGGACTGGTTGAAGGACTGCAGTCTTGGTCAAAAGAAGATGGGAAAGGGCTTCCCTGGTAGCACAGTGGTTGAGAGTCCGCCTGCCGATGCAGGGGACACAGGTTCGTGCCCCGGTCCGGGAAGATCCCACATGCCGCGGAGCGGCTAGGCCCGTGAGCCATGGCTGCTGAGCCTGCGCGTCTGGAGCCTGTGCTCCGCAACGGGAGTGGCCACAACAGTGAGAGGCCCGCGTACCAGGTAGGGGAAGAGTTGAGTAGAAAGGCAAGAGGCCAAGTAGGAAAGACAACAAGGATCTGTCTGACAGTGCAGGTGACAGGAGCAGGAAACGTGGAGAGTAAGATATAATCTCTTCTTTATTTTCTCCCCCCATAGTCCTAAAACTGGCTCCTTAAATATGAATAATAATGAATATCGGCCCTTCTTTTCTTTGAACCAGTCAAAATGTTAAGGGAACCACTTATGAAGGGGAGCAAAATATCACCCATCTTCGAATCATGGTCAAAATGTAGATTTGTGAAATATTTGCTTCTTTTTTCTCCCAGAGGACTCTTTATTCTATTTAGGCAAACCTCATATTAGTTAACAATATGCCTATTACTATGACTACACTGTATCTACTGAAATGCTGACCTTAATAGTTGATGCTATCAATACAAGAAAGGTTATAGAAATTATTTCAGATTTCAAACTGTGACAGATTTTTAGCAGGTTTAAAGAGAGTTTCAACAGCTCCTATCAGAACAATGTGGATGCACAGCATTTCATGCTTCAAAAATTAATAGGGGATCTGTTTTCCTGCACTTATTTAAATAGAATTATTGTTGATATATTCATTTCCATCATAACTTGTTCTCATTTTTCAAAATTAAAAACATAGAATACACTTACGAATTTAAAAAGAACTCTGCTTAGAGTTTACTGTTTCATCTTTGACACTGCAAACAGTCACTGCAATTCCATCTTTGTTAGGTGTCTAGGACATGGCTGAAATAATATATGTGTACATGTATACAGCTATCTCTATACCCATATATGTAAATAATGGTTTATGGCTTGTATACCTTCTGAGATTTATTAAAGAAGACACCTTCACTGCTTCTCAAAGATAATAGTTACCTGAATGTACACAATTCTATGAGAGGTGCCTTATCTATCTCCTCCACGCCTTCAAATTAACAGTGTTTTCCTAACAACTACCACAATTTCTCAAAAGTGAACTTTAATAAACAAAGCATTTAGATGTTATGAAATGGACTATCTTAATGTTCATAAAAGTTACTGCTTACATCCTGCATGATTGCTTAATTACTATGATTCAGTTATGAGCAAAACAAAATGCAGAAAGCATATCTCACTTGCTCTACAGCCCAGAAACCACATCTATAATTAAATTGGAAGATGGTGGGATGTCTCCTCAAACAATGCAAGCAAGTGGTGGAAATGCTTCTTCCTGCTCATTAGGTCTGGGTTACAGTTGAATCATAACTACTAAGGGATCCTGCAGGCTGTAATGAGTAGATCACCTCAGACCAAGCTTGCTGGCTGAGATGTGCCCAGCACTCCAGGAAGGGAGTTTGGAATAATGAACAGCGGAGTCTCAGACCCAAGGAGCAGACACGAGTGCACAAAACTCACCCAGGGCCCAGAGAGGGGATCTGTGCAGAAGAAATTTCTGGGAAATAAAATGACTCACTGGCCGAGGCTAGAATAAGTCCAAGCCTGTTAGATAAAGTGTGCATACAGGCAGGCAGAGACACAGTGTCTCTTTTTCCCAGACAGGCCTGTCCCTCCATTTAACCATCTATATTGACGTTTCATTTCTCAGACACGTTGTGTCCCACCTTCATCAGGTGGTCTCAACATCATCACACGGACAGATGCCATCAGTGCTCTGTCCATACGCTCCCAGCGTTGACCATTTCAGGCATGCCAGAATGACTGCCAACTGTCAACACCTGAATCATTGACCAAGCGCCTTCTCTACCTGCCAAAGACCACTTTGCCTATGTACATGGCAGGCTGTAAACACCAAGGAATTAAGGCCCCTTAGATCATTCCTCAACTAATGACTGGCAGGAGTTGATGAATAAATACCCCAGCTCCCTTATCTCTCAGGTGGGATAACTCAGGGTCATGCTCTACATTGTCTTTCAGAACTCCTGAGTGTCATTACCCTTCAGTTGCCCACCTCCTTATTGGCTTTCTTCCTTCTCTGTCCCCTACCAGTGTTCCTTGGGAACAGCTTCTACTTAAACTACTTACAGTAGACTCTGTCTCAGGTTTGTTTCTCTAGGAACCCAAATTAAAATCATCCTCCTCCTCCTCCTCCTCCTTCTCATCATCATCATCATCCTCCTCCTTATCCTAATCATCCTCATCCTCATTCTCATCCTCATCCACATCCTCCTCTCCTCCTCAACATCATCAAAATTATCCTCCTCATCATCTTCATCCTCATCCTCATCATCCTCATCCTCATTCTCATTATCCTCCTCCTCCTCCTCCTCATCATCATCCTCACCATTCTCATCATCATCCTCATCCTCATCTTCATCCTCATCCTCATCATCCTCATCCTCATTATCCTCCTCCTCCTCCTCATCATCATCCTCATCATGACAACAACAATAATACCACTTATTGGGTTCCTACTATAGAGACTTGAGGTTGTTATTCATGATTCTATTAAAATTTTAACTTTCATAACGGGCAGCTATACTGCCCATACCTTACAGTTGAAAAAGAGAGGTATGGGGGATTTAAATAAGTTGCTGAGATCTAGACCACTGAGTTAATAAGTGAAGGAAGGAAGCCAAGGTCTATTTGATTCCAAACGCATTTTGCTCATTCTATTGTACTAGGCTGCCAGCCACAAAAACTAAAATTTCAATGACTTAAAAACAAAATCCACATGTTGAGCCCTTCTCTATCTTCCAAACATATATTAGAAGGAAATCATTTTATTTCACTACTTGGAAATAAATGTCCAAGAATACATTTGTTAACCTAATAATACTTTCAAAAAGAGTCATCAGAAGATGGATAGTGTTTTAATTCCTCTGGAATATTCCTCCGTTAAATGTTTGGTTGTGTCTCCTTTTTGCCACAGCAGCATTTTATAACAGCATGAGACCTCCTCAAGGGCAGGGACTATTCATTATTTGTGTTTGCGTTCCCAGAAGCCAGCCTAATAGCCATTCAGTGAATGTTAGATGAACTGACTGACCTGAGTTCTAGTAAATTTTAATGATATGGAAATGTTTGGGGCAAAAACTGGTTTCACTAAGACTCAACCTGATTGCAAAGGAGATTGCTGTTCCTGGATAAGGGAGAGAAATCTTACAAAATAAGAAGTGAGGTCCACGGTCTTCCCAATGGTGTTATCTATGCAGAGAATGATCTGTGCTTCAAAGACATCTGATAAGATAAAGTAAATGGTACATTTGATACAATATCAATTGTATTGTATCAATTATTTGATACAATAATTGAATATCTTGAAAAAAGTTAAATTGAATTTAGAGTAATGAGGAAGAAGAATTCTGGAGTTTAGAATTCTAGGTGTTATAGTATGGATCTGCTTCATGTCACTGGAGATAACCCATTGGAAATATTGCTGACTCCGTCAAAGAAAAAGTGGTGCCTTTCTTTTCCAAAAGGAAGGAAACAGCTTTTCCTGAAGATTTCATAGTCAAGCTCTGTCCATTAACAATGCAAATGTTTCCACTAATGACATGTATCACTTAATCAAAAAGTAAAGACTACTACTTAGGACTGGGTAGCTGAGCCTTTGCTTACAACACCTTGCCATTTCAAATATTTATAATAAAGTTACTTTACTAGTCTTACAACTTCCTATTTATAATTGTAGAATAGAAGTTTCTAAATGTATGGAAGAAACAGTCTGTGAGAGACAAACAAATTGTTTAATTGGGCCAATATTCCAATTATACAAAAAAAGTGTATGAATTAAACATTCAAATCCTAAATGGCTACACCTTACGAAGTGTAGAGTGAAACTACCATCAGTCAAAATAAATCCATACCCCACATATAGAGTATAAAATATCTAGAACTTTTGTAGTCCAGCGAATGCTATTTGAGACATATTGGTCATATGAAAATAGATACAGGAAAGAGGAAGAAAATGAAGAGCAAAAGGACAGTTTTCTATAGAATAAAAATATCCCATTATTACACTTCCAAATAACTCTTTTTTTAATATAAGACTCTTAAAATTAATCCTAGAGAAACAGAATCAAAAATTTACAGTAATTCCCTTCTTCATTAATTCATTATGCAAAATTTTATATTTAGTTTGAAAAAAAATCTTTCCAACAGTAGAAACTGCATGTAAATTAGAGTCATATTTAGTTGCAGATTATGTTCCCCAACATTTAATTATGAGAATTCTCAATCATACAGCAAAGTCAAAAGAATTGTAGAGTGAAATCCCATGTATCCACTACCTAGATTCTACCGTTACCATTTCACTGTGCTTCTTCTATTATGTGTCTATGGATCTATACAGTCCTCTACCCATGCATTAATCCACCTGTTTCTGGAGCATTTCAAAGTGGTTTTCAAACATCAGAAAAATTCTCCCTAAATGCTTCTGCATGCATACGATTAAATATAGTTCAATATTTGCTTCCATTTTATAAAATTTGCATGCAATGAAAGGCAAAAATCTTGTGTTCATTCTCTGAGTTTTGACAAATGTGTACACTTATGAACACCTGAACCCCTCTCAAGATATAGAATATTGAGCTACAGATTACTTTGAGAAAGAAAAGAAATATGTGGTGTAAGCTCTCTTTTCTTTGAAGAAAATCCAAAATATTAAGAAATTTTAAAGTAAAACAAGCGATATCATTTTTTCCCTTAACTTCAATAAATTTTTTCAATTCCATCACAGCAACTAAATAAAGAGCAGCATGTGACATGATGCCTAAGGATTAGTTTGGCTTAGGGAAGGGATGCTATGCCAAACACCAGCAGTGCCCATGCTGGCAAGATAAATGTAGGGGTAGGTGAGAAAAATACAAAAGGGAGTGGTGGAGACTGCGATCAACACATTCACACTCAGCTCCAGCCTTGTCAGACCCTCAGATTATTCAAGGAGGGCTGGAAATCCAGATTTTTATAAGCAATACGTTAAATTTCTAAAATGTTAACAATTAATTTGAAAATCTTAAAAACATTATGTGGTTTAGTAAAATTGAGCCTATAAGTCCTCCCTTCCCTAGAGTGCATTTTCTTGCTTGGAGTTTCATGCTATTTCATGACTTGTAGTAGTATATATTTATTATGATCAGCTCATTCTTTGAATCAACAGGTGAGTCTCTGAATCAAGACTTAATGAATCTATTTATCAATATTTTTTAAAAGTTTAAGACTTGAGCACTGAGGTACCCTAGATACTATTATAACAGATATAAGAGGATCAGAGAAACCAGAAGCAAATACTAATACAGTCTCTTTCTCCCCAGGTAACAGTTGCCCCTCAGTATCCACAGAGAATTGGTTCCAGGACCCACCACCGACGATACCAAAATTCGAGGATGCTCAAGTCCCATAGTGGCCCTCCATATCTGCAGGTTCCACATCTGAGGATAGGGACGGCTGACTGTATATTTATTGAAAACAATTTGTGTGTAAGTGGACCTGTGCAGGTCAAACCTGTGTTGTTCAAAGGCCAAATGTACACCTGTATATTCTCCCACAAACTGGGACAGATAATATCAGGGTTTTTATAGACACCGTTTCCTCTCAGTCTCATCATTTGTTCACGTATTCATTCAGTCAATAAACATATATTATGTATATATGTACCAGGCACTGTCCTAGGTCTGGGGATAAAATTGCAAGTAAAATAAAGACCCAGGTTTCATGGAATTGAGTTCAGGAAAGAAAGACAATTAATGTATAGTATACCTTGTGATTATAAGTGATAGAAGAAAAAGCAAAGCAGCGTTAGGGTGAGAGGGTTACATAAGGTGGTCTGAGAAGGAAGACCTCCCTGACAAGATGACGTCTGAACAGAGGTGAAAGGAAGTGAGGGAGAAAACCCTAAGAATATCCTGGAGAAGGGGTTCGTGCAGAAAGAACTTGCCAGACTAAATGGAAAGACATCAAATCCATCCCAAAAAAGCATGTCACCAAATGCAAACTTATACATGTGTGCTTCCCTTTAAGAATATCTATTCTCACATAAAGTATATACAAAGTATATCCAAGCTGAGAGAACAACTCACGATTTGGGATTTAAAGATATGAAACTCTAGTGAGGATTTACCACAAGCTTTTTATTCTGAGGGGTCAATTCTGTAATTAAGATATAATATGATTTACAATTTTTGATGTACACTCTGGGGAATGCATTCATTCCATGAGGAGGGTCCTCCCTACCAACAGAACTCATAAGTGCTGCACACTGAAACATAGAATAAGAAGGGGCCAAATTATATACGGTTGGCAGATGATTTTCATATAAGAAAAGGAAAGCTAGATGAAGAATAAAAATGTGAGCTTATTCTATAGTCTTCAGAGATTATGTCTGATTTTCTTTCCTTGACCCCCTCTGAATGGAGAGTAGGATTAGGAAAGTTAAAGAACCTGTATCTTGCCAACGTTTCAAGGGACTGATGTCAGGTGGTGCTAATCCACCTTGACATAGGATTTTCTTGCTCAGGAGCTCAAAACAGGTAAAAGGGATAATGACAACAACATCACCTGACCCAGCAATGTCTCTGTCTTTTTTCACCCATCATGCCAGTTTCAGAAATGTCAGTCAGTATAACATTTCAATCAGAAACTGGCAGAATTTGCCTTTTTTACACCTGTCAACACTGAAGATAATTGTGCTCTCAGGGCCATCCCACTGAAAGAAATATATGGAAATAAGAAATATATCACATTTCCAAGAAACTGCCAGTGTCTGGGTGGCTTTGTGAACTCTCTTTCTTTTCCGTTTAACGTAAAACTAGAAGCGGAAGGACAGGGAAAGGGAAGGTTGGAAGCACACAGTGAAACATGTTCGGCTGCCTGCAAAGTTACCACATTGAAGTTTCCACTGCTTCTTGCCTTGACATAAACACTTCATAGTCTCCAATTATATTAATTGCTCATGTGGTAAAACACCATCTGGGTAATCAACATAACCAAGTTCACAGACAAGATAAATTTGAAAATGTCCTGAACGTAAACAAGGGCAATATAAAGATGTTGTTCCATAATTTTTTGGTTTTAGAGTTTTATTTTTATTTTTATTTTTTTATTTTTTTATTATTATTTTTTTTTGTGGTACGCGGGCCTCTCACTGTTGTGGCCTCTCCCGTTGCGGAGCACAGGCTCCGGATGCGCAGGCTCAGCGGCCATAGCTCACGGGCCCAGCCGCTCCGCGGCATGTGGGATCTTCCCGGACCGGGACACGAACCCACGTCCCCTGCATCGGCAGGCGGACTCCCAACAACTGCGCCACCAGGGAAGCCCTAGAGTTTTATTTTTAATAAACTGGGACTTTTTTGAAAGTCTACATTCAGCTGAGGTAAATATTAAGACTATGACTCTGTTATTAATTAAGAACATTGCCATAACATCTTGTCTTTTAAAATGTAAGTGAAGATATTTACAATATTCCAGAAAACTGAATCTGAACCATAATTCTCTGTGACTTATCAAAAGCTACCAGGGCCTTTAAAAGTATGGTAAGGGCCTCCCTGGTGGCGCAGTGGTTGAGAGTCCGCCTGACGATGCAGGGGATGCGGGTTCGTGCCCCGGTCCGGGAGGATCCCATATGCCGCGGAGTGGCTGGGCCCGTGAGCCACGGCCGCTGGGCCTGCGCATCCGGAGCCTGTGCTCCGCAACGGGAGAGGCTGCAGCAGTGAGAGGCCCGCGTACCGCAAAAAAAAAAAAAAAAAAAAAAAAAAGTATGGTAAAAGTCTCCCAATGATGAAAGATTCCTAAGACATTCATGTGTGAAGCGGGTTCCTAGCATCCAGAAACTGGCAACAGTGTCCTTTATGTCTAATGCTTTCCTCTCACCCCACCTCCACTCCATTAACCAGTGGAAAAATGTGAGACACATCCTTACCAGAACTTATTGTCTCTGCATTTGGGGACAAAGCAAGACTGAAGGTCCCAGTTTCTCAAAAGGAAAGCTAAGCAGCCTGTCAACAAGCCAGCAACATTGTTTTTCAGTTCTCAAAGCTTATTAAAAAATAAAGGATTTATGGTACCCATGCTAAATGCATCATACTAGTTTTTAAAAAGTTACTCACTAGGGAAAATTAGATATAACTCCTTTTTCTGAGGAAGCATTTTATAAAATATCTTAGTGGTGTGACTGTTGATATATTCACTTGTGCAAAAATGGGCCCAATTCTTAAGAGTACCCACTGCTACTGACTCAGGGCTTTTATATTACCCTCCATCCCTAAATCTGGGATCAAATCATTTTCATACAATTTCTTCCCTCACTCCCTCTGCACTCTCTCTTCTCCCATGACCAGCCCACCTCGTCCATGCCCCTGGAAAAGCAAGAGTCAGGGGAGAAGGGTGGAAGAGGATATTTTTAAGTTGATTAAACTTGGTCAGGAAAAGTAAAAGATGTATCACCCTGTATATGTGGGTACTCTCCTCTGCAAAAAACTGTTATGTACTCTTCTCCCCCTAGGTAAAAGAGGAAAGTGGGATTTTGAGAGGGAAAATGTGTTTGGCTCAAAATATTACACAAAATGGAATGGAGATAATTTTGAACATAGTGACATGAGCTGGCCAGAGAAATGTCTTGATTTCAAGTATTGCCAAATTTTGTCTAAGGCGAGGTAAAGTAACTGAATTTCTAAGCCATTTGTTCTCTTGTCAATCCATTCCTTTGTTCATCAGCTATGCAGTCATATATCAAATATCTACTGAGTACTTACTACGTGGCAGGAAGTTCCGGGCATTAGGGATACAGCAGTGAAACAAGACACACAACGTCCCAACTCTCACAGAACTTACATTTGGAGGGAGGCCAGGTTCAGGGAGTCAGAGAACAAACATACAGACTCATAGATAAATGAGATAATATTTCAGACTGTGATACATATTATGAAGAAAACTGAGGAGGGTTATGGATGGAGATGTCCAGGGTGAGGGAGGGGGACTGGTCAGCAGAGGAGGTACCTTCTGAGCTGACATCTGGATGACAGCAGGGGGGCAGCTAGGTAAGGATGCAGCAGGGAAGAGAACCCGGGTGGAGGGGTGGGAAACTCTCACATCCTGAGGAGGGTGACGGCTCCATGTGAGCCTGGAACAGGAAGCAGGCCAGTGTGGATGAAGCTTAAGGAGCCACAGGCAGAGCCATGGGAGGTAAGGGCTGGGAGAGCAGCCTCAGAGGCAGCTGGGCTCCTGCGAGCCAGGGTCAGCAGCGTGGACTTTGCTCTAAGTGCGATGGGATCCCATTAGAGGGTTTTAGACAGGGGTGGTAGTGTGACCTGATCTGTGCATTTTAAACATTACTTTTGATTCAGTGCAATCCCTATCAAACTATCAATGGCATTTTTCACAGAACTAGAACCAAAAACTTCACAATTTATATGGAAACACAAATGACCTCGAATAGCCAAAGCAATCTTGAGAAAGAAAAACAGAGCTGGAGGAATCAGGCCCCCAGACTTCAGACTATACTACAAAGCTACAGTAATCAAGACATTATGGTACTGGCACAAAAAAAGAAATATAGATAAATGGAACAGGATAGAAAGCCCAGAGATAAACCCACGCACATATGGTCACCTTATGTTTGATAAAGGAGGCAAGAATATACAATGGAGAAAAGACAGCCTCTTCAATAAGTGGTGCTGGGAAAACTGGACAGCTACATGTAAAAGAGTGAAATAAGAACACTCCTTAACACCATACACAAAAATAAACTCAAAATGAATTAAACACCTAAATGTAAGGCCAGACACTATAAAACTCTTAGAGGAAAACATAGGCAGAACACTCTATGACATAAATCGCAACAAGATCCTTTTTGACCCACCTCCTAGAGAAATGGAAATAAAAACAAAAATAAACAAATGGGACCTAATGAAACTTCAAAGCTTTTGCACAGCAAAGGAAACCATAAACAAGACAGAAGGACAGCCTTCAGAATGGGAGAAAATATTTGCAAATGAAGCAACTGACAAAGGATTAATCTCCAAAATTTACAAGCAGCCCATGCAGCTCAATATAAAAAAAACCCAAACAACCCAATCCAAAAGTGGGCAGAAGACCTAAATAGACATTTCTCTAAAGAAGATATATAGACTGCCAACAAACACATGAAAGGACACTCAACATCACTAATCATTAGAGAAATGCAAATCAACACTACAATGAGCTATCACCGCACACCAGTCAGAATGGCCATCATCAAAAAATCTAGAAACAATAAATGCTGGAGAGGGTTTGGAGAAAAGGGAACCCTCCTGCACTGTTGGTGGGAATGTAAACTGATACAGCCACTATGGAGAACAGTATGGAGGTTCCTTAAAAAACTAAAAATAGAACTACCATACGACCCAGCAATCCCACTACTGGGCATATACCCTGAGAAAACCATAATTCAAAAAGAGTCACGTACCACAATGTTCATTGCAGCACTATTTACAATAGCCAGGACATGGAAGCAACCTAAGTGTCCGTCGACAGATGAATGGATAAAGAAGATGTGGCACATATATACAATGGAATATTACTCAGCCATAAAAGGAAACAAAATTGAGCTATTTGTAGTGAGGTGGATGGACCTGGAGTCTGTTATACAGAGTGAAGTAAGTCAGAAAGAGAAAAACAAATACCGTATGCTAACACATATATGTGGAATCTAAAAAAAAAAGAAAAATGGTTCTGATAACCTAAGGGCAGGACAGGAATAAAGATGCAGAAGTAGAGAATAGATTTGAGGACACGGGGATTGGGAAGGGTAAGCTGGGACGAAGTGAGAGAGGCATGGACATATATACACTACCAAATGTAAAATAGATAGCTAGTGGGAAGCAGCCTCATAGCACAGGAAGATCAGCTCGGTGCTCTGTGACCACCTAGAGGGGTGGGATAGGGAGGGTGGGAGGGAAATGTAAGAGGGAGAAGATATGGGGATATATATAGCTGATTCAGTTTGTTATAAAGCAGAAACTAACACACCACTGTAAAGCAATTAAACTCCAATAAAGATGTTAAAAAAAAAGCTACCAAAAAAAAATCATAAAAAAAATATTACTTTGGATGATGCACAGAGAATGGTCTGTTCCGAGGCCATTTTACACAGGTGTCCAGTAGAACTGAGTCCCAATTACACAAATTCTTAACCTGCTCTTTAAAATACCCTTTCCGGGGGGTGTTTCACTCTCCTTGCCTTCATTCCTGTTTCCTAAAATTATGAAATAAACTATCATAACCAAGTCATTGTCTCAAGTTTTACTTTTGGAAGAACCAAACTAGGACACTATATAATGTACCTCCAAACAGCTCAGTAGTCACACGAGCTCCCTTCCACAGTGGAGCAGGGTTTCCCAACCACTATCCTGGTGATCAATCCAGGAGTAAAAGGAGAGGAGACAGAAAATCACATGCAGGAGGAACTCTTAAATCATGGCCAAGAAGACACCCTGACCCCATCTGACTAGAATTACAGTCACACAGATAGAACTTCCATAAGAAAGGTGCACAAAATGTCTGTGACATTAATTATTATCTGACTCAAAAGTCTGACAGAATTCAGTTAAAAACTGAACATGTTGAGACAGGCACTGGCACAAAGCCCCAACCTAGTCAGATGTACATCCTGATTTACTGCAGATGGGCACCAAGTCATTTTGCCAATTTGGATGTTCCCAATAAGGTTTCACAAACAGATCTGTTCTCCAACAATTTCAGCCATCAGTCAAAAGTGGAACAAATAAAAGAAATGCGACAATTTACACACACACACACACAAACATACACCAAGGTTAAACCCAGTTACTTTAGATTTTGTTCAAAGTTCAAAATAATCTATTATCATCATTCTATTATTTTGCTACTAAAGAACCTGCATTCTTGCATTTAGCCATTTTATCCTTATTTATAAAGGTAAACTTTGCCCATTAAGAATAAAATAAATAATTACTAGCTATTTTACATATGTTCTCTACATCCCCAATTCTCATATACTATTCTTTACGCTTCCTCAAGTATAATATGAAACTAAGTTCAATTCTCTTCTGTTCACGCTATGAAGTTTTCTTCATTCTTCTGTAATCAATGAAATCCTCTACTTAAGACATGAAAGTTTAAAAGTATTAGCCTGTCAAATTCCAACAATATTAAAGGTGAATGCATTTTTTAAGAAATGACAACAGTAAGAGAGAATTATTTTATAGTAAACGGCAAAAGTCTATGTTGTATATATACATGTTGTTGGGCATCGTGGTGAAGTTCTTCTTTGTGAGAGCTCTGTTAAACTATAGGTGATTTCTCCCAATGACAAATAGTTCAAAAGATGTTACTTCTCAAGAGTTGCTGTGAAAAATTGAGACACAGATGCAGAGAACAAACGTATGGACACCAAGGGGGGAAAGCGGCAGGGGGTGGTGGTGGTGGTGTGATGAATTGTGCGATTGGGATTGACATGTATGCACTGATGTGTATAAAATTGATGACTAATAAGAACCTGCTGTGTAAAAAAAATAAATAAATAAAATTCAAAAAAAAAAAAATAGAGTTGCCGTGCCCCAGCTTTTATTTTGTGAAGGCATGGGGTGTGTATCTCCAGTAATCACGAGAGCTATTTGTATCAGATTGAAACTAGTTCATACGTTCTAATAAGTAAACACTACTCCATAAACAAAGATTTACATTAGTTCTAATCTTAATACTTTCTATCTGTAAAGATAGATATGCTTAAAGAATCAATGAAAACACCCACAAATTCAATTCTAGGGTACCTTTTTAGGATACAATACGACAAGTTCAGTTCCTCATGCTTAAGCCTGTTTGTACAAATTATTTGAGTACTACCTGGCCATCCAGTCCAAGGAAAGTGAGGTCTTGATAAAGTCATGGCAGCTAAGGGAAGATGCTGGGGAGATCTCAGTGCATAACTAATTCTGCCTTGCTATTTATTCAAGGTTTCAGTGACTATTAAGCCATAGCTTCCCAGGTATCTAATCAAACCAATGCCCAAGTCTTTGACAGGACTCCTCCTAGGATAAGTAGGTTACCCTTATAAAGATGCTTAACTGATTCAAGAGTAGAATGACTTAATCTTAAATTTGGAAAGGACACTGGAGGTTCTTTTAACCCTCCAAACCAATGTAACAGCACTCTAAGATAAAATCATTCACCCTCTGCTTAAATATTTCTAACTAAGAAGTACTCACTAGCTCCCAAGGGGGCATCATTCTATTTTTAGATGGCTTTGGTTATTAAAAAGCTCTTTCTGATAATAAATCAAAACCTCTCTCCTTGCCTCTATTCTCCATTCGTCCTAATTTTGTCTCCAAGGACAAAAGAGCATATCTCATTGCTCTGTTTACTGTCTTTTACTTATCTGTTCTGAAACTCTCTCTTCCCTCCCTTCCATTAATTAACTTTGGGCCCTTGGAGCGTGAATAAATTATTTTAATTATTTTTGGACACTGAGGGCCTAGCACAAAGTAGATGCTCAAAATATGTATACTGAAAAAATTGACAAAGAACAATCTCCATGCCCTTCTAAAATAGGTCTGTATATGAAGATATTCTTGATCAACAGGATTATCCATTGGTTCCCCAGTCATACATAATACCCATTATAACATAGAGAAAATTAATTTTTCTACATTTAAATCAAATTTTATGTTACTGGAGGAAAAATGATAAAGCAATGTTCTAATTTGACAATGCTGTCCTTTCTGTGTCTTAGGCTTTCTTTGCTGAATCTCCATTCAATCCTCAAGAAACACAGATGTAATTGATAATTTAGGTTTCAAAAAAAGACAACCTAAACTTTTCTACCTATTCAACTGGTATTTGTTGAAAATAGATTGTGAGGGTTTTAAAGAGCATCTTTTCTGCAGGGAAAGAACTAATATTTTAGGAACTGACCATCAAATTAGTACACGGCACACTTAAGAACATTAACGTAGTTACTATTGCTTCAAGCTAGAGTATATATATGTTGACACATTAAACTATATCCAAGGGACTTCCCTGGTGGTCCAGTGGTTAAGATTCCACACTCCCAATGCAGGAGGCCTGGGTTAGATCCCTGGTCAGGGAACTAGACCCCACATATCTCAACTAAAGATTCCACGTGTTGCAATTAAAAAAAAAAAAAAGGTCCTGCATGTTGTAACTAAGACCCAGAAGAGCCAAAAAAACAACTATATCCAAAAAGTGAATCTCCAAACACAGGTAGGAAGACTCTCAATTTAAATTCTTTACCTTGATCTAAGTAAAGCAAACTTGACTTTACTCGGGCTTCCAATGAAAATATTTGCAAAGAAAGTAACTAATTATTCTAGTGGAAGAGATATATAACAGGATGTGAGAGTTTTAAAACAACACTATTTAAGGTTAAAGGTAAAAACTAATCTCATAATATGACCAGATATATAGGAAACAGGTGTAAATGAAACTTTGCTATTTTACTTCCATTTCCATTCTTTTTTTCTTCTTCTAAGATCAAATAGTTCACCATCTGGCCTACCATAAAGCTAAACCTAGCAGTCATTTAATCTACTTCCTATAAATTTGTGTCTTAATAATCAAGAAATTATTACAAATATATAATCATAAGTCATGTGACTACATGTCCCTTACAGAGTAAATACAACTTTACATTTTTTGGTCCCTCCCACAGGACAGAAGGTATAGCAAGACACCACAAGCTCAGCACACGTCAGTAATCTCTGCTACAAAGGCCTAATTCCAATACATCAACTAGATCCGAAACGTCAAGTCCACATCAATAATTCAGTACTCTGAGCAGTATATGCAGTAAATTTAAGCAGACATGAAGTGATTGACATTCTAAGAAAATACCAGAAGCATGTATTTGAGCAACAGGTGTTCAGGTCACCACATCTGGAGAATTCAGTCTCTTAAGAGGAAACACATTAGAAAAATAAAACAAAACAAAACCTACTAATGAAAACCAACTTGCCCAAACACTGAATGGCTATAAATGACCTTAATCACATGGTACATGTACATACTAACAGTTCTTAGTATTGTACAAATTTTACACTAAAAATGTTTATTAGTTATAAGAGGTTGTTTTTTGCATAAAATATCAAAGCTATGCTTCTTAGAAACCCTGGATCTTAAAAATCATTATATTACTATTGTTCTTAGAATAAGCAGGTGTTAGGTCCCTAGTAGGTACTAAGGGAATGTTCATTCAATGAAGAATTTCATGAATCTGCAATGAGCACAAACCGAAATCATCACATAACAAAGAAAAAAAAATTCATTGGGATGTGTCCACACAGTGAATGTGGAGTACTGAGAGGAACCTTCAGTGAGAAATTGAGGCACAGCTTTCATAAGGCCAGTTGGAGAAGAGGAAATCTGGGTGGGGAGATACAACTTCCCACCAGACCTGTTACTCCCTGGAGGCTTGAGTGAGCTCCTCAACCTCCCCCACAGAGGTGGTCTCCTGTGGTTTGGTGGCTCTGTGTCTGGTGCTCATGGCCATAGCTGGGGCAGGTCATTTCCACTGGCTCTGAGGGTCACAGATGAGGCCATTTGATAAACTATAAATCTGTGGGCAAAGTATACACATCACCTCTATTACTGGTACTACCACTAATAAAAAACAGCTGCTCTATTAATTTCCTGGGGCTGCTGTAACAAGTTACCCAAATCTGGTGGCTTAAAACAATAGGAATTTGGGCTTCCCTGGTGGCACAGTGCTTGAGAGTCCGCCTGCCGATGCAGGGGATACGGGTTCGTGCCCCGGTCCGGGAGGGTCCCACATGCCGCGGAGCGGCTGGGCCTGTGAGCCATGGCCACTGAGCCTGCACGTCCGGAGTCTGTGCTCCACGACAGGAGAGGCCACGGCAGTGAGAGGCCCGCAAAAAAAAAAAAAAAAAAAAAGAAAGAAAAAAAAACAATAGGAATTTATTCTGTCACAGTTCTGGAGGCAGAAGTCTGAAATCAAGATGTCAACAAGTCCATGTTCCTTCACAGGCTCCAGGAAACAACCTTTCCTTGGTTTTCCAGGCTTTGGTGACTCCAGACATTCTTTGGCTTAGGGACACATGACTCCAATCTCTGTCTCCATCTTCACATGGTCTTCTTTCCTGTGTGTCTCTGTCTCAAATCTCCCTCTGACTTTAGGCCCACCCTAAAGCTAGGATGATCTCATCTCAAGAACCTCAATTTAGTTATATTTGCAAAGACCCTTTCTCCAAACAAGGTCACCTTCACAGGTTCCAGAGAACATATGTCTTGGGGGGCACAACATTCAACCGACTACACTTTTCCTTCCCTCCTGCTCCTACTTTCTCTGTGTCTAAACTACAAATGGAAAATAAAATGACTTCCAGAGCTTTCATTTAGTTTTGACTAACGGGTTTGTATTTTGGGGAAAATAAAAAGAGAAAATGGCAGAAATGTTAGTGGAGAAAATACCTTGCCTAGCAAGTGTATGTGGTGATTATTACGTTATTATCAACAACCTTTTGCTAATGGGATATACAAGTTTGTTCCTCTAGAATGTGATATTTGTAGGAGTTAAGTAAAGCATACCCTGCTGATTTGAACAGCGAGTCTCTTACTTTAGATTTAATCATTAATTGCCATTCTGTTATGTATGGCATAAATGAGAAAACTAAACACACATTTAAAAATTGAAGATAAATTGCATTTCAGAATTCTTTTCTTTTCTTTTTTTTTTTTTTGCGGTACGCGGGCCTCTCACTGTTGTGGCCTCTCCCATTGCGGAGCACAGGCTCTGGACACGCAGGCTCAGTGGCCATGGCTCAAGGGCCTAGCCGCTCCGCGGCATGTGGGATCTTCCCAGACCGGGGCACGAACCCGTGTCCCCTGCATCGGCAGGAGGACTCTCAACCACTGAGCCACCAGGGATGACCTAATATTCTTAATGTAAGATTTCAACCCTTAAGCTGCTCTAAGTAAGCATCAAAACAAATCCTGCAGGTGAGAACATCTATTTTTGGAGCTATTATGATCACCAGAATGTCTGAATGTAAGCAGGAAACAGCTCACTATAATACATATATAAATCACACGGTTCTAGAAATGACTCCTTCTGAGAGCTAAGTAAAAAAGAAGGAAGTGCCTCCTTCTCCTTTTTGACAACATAATTCCCGATAGTTTTGCATGTTTTCTGACACTTCTGTTGTTGATACTGTTTCAGGGACATAAAGGAATGTGGCAGTTGCTGTTAGTCCTCAACCCCCATCCCGTGAGCCTCATCGCTTCCCTGGGACGTCTAATTTCTAGTATCTGCCTCTCTGCCTGAGAGCTTTCCCACAAGCTGCAAAAACCCACATCACAAAGGGGCCTGGGGACATTAACACCATCTCCTGAATTTCTCAGCAGATGACTGACAGAGGTTGAGGTATAAATACCCCAGCTCCCTTACCTTTATGTGGCATAACTCAGTGTCTAAATCTACAGTGTTTCCCAGACTGTCCCTATGGCACTAAGCTTCTGCCACCCACAGTCGTAACTGTTTTGACACTGTATCCCTTTAGGTTGCCTTCCCGTCCCTGAATCCCTGGATCCCTTTCTATTCTCCCCTTCCGTCAGAATAAACTACTTGCCCTCAAATCTGTCGGAAACTCTGCTACTGAGGCAACCCAACCTAAAACAGGGAACAAGGAACATTATTACCTTTCAAAAAATAAAATAAAAACCTCTTTGCTTTAAAATGACCTCAAAAGTGAATCTTTCTGAAACTATTGCCACACACTACACAGGGATGTACCAACATTAAAAATGAGAACTCATAATTGTATGGCCCTGGGGCAGGCAGTGCTCATTAATGAAAAGGTACATCCCAGCCCCTTCTTCCTTCACCAGAATCCCAATTTCATTCAAGCACTGAATGGCTATGTGACTCTGGGTAACCCAACTCCTCCAAAGGTCCAGGGAACAAACTGATTAATGTTACCAATTATGTTCATTTATTTTCCATTTTTACTGACTGCTTAGGGATGGACAGGAAATGTACTTCTAGCTGATAGGACAAGAACGGGAGAAGCTTTATGGGAAGCTTCTGAGAATGTTTATCTCAATCTTTAAAAAGCATACAGAGAAGAGTCATTCTCTCCCCTGGCCTATATATATTGTGTAAGGAGGTGGTCAAGAAGTTATAGTAGCCATATCACAAGCATGAACTGACCAGCCTGAAGACAAAAGACAACATGCTAAGGGTGGCTGGGCAGAAAGATGAAAGGAGAATTGGATCTTTGATATCTTCCAACAATTGAATTAACTAATCCTGTAATAGCCATATCTCTGGACTTGTTCTGGGAAATAATAAATCTCCTTTTGTTTAATCTCTTGGGTGTCCTGTTAAATGCAGAGAAGTCACTGAAAATGGGAACTGAATAAATATAATTGGTTACAACTAATCAAGGTTGACCCCCCTGGATCTAGTTACACATGGCAGAAAAAGGCAGAGGAGGGAAAGTTAAGGAAAAACCAGGGCTTAATCTATGCTCCAGTTACTGTTATATAAGACCCACCCTCATACAGCTACCTCATAGGTTTGACGTAGGGGTTACATGAGACAACACACATACAGGTTTTACCCAGAGTGTGTTCTATTGCTCTGTAATCGCTGATTACTCTTTACTACTGGATCAGAGAAGAGGGCTCAACCAACTCTAAGCAATGATCAACGTCTGTTTTCTGGGCAACAGAAAAATCAACTGACTCTTGAAATAATCCACAAGCGATGTGAAGAGGTGTTGGAATGAAAAAAGGTACCTCAGGGAGAAGAATCAGTTTAACAAAGGCAAAGGAGTAAGAAAGAGCAGGAGACTGGGGAGGAACTATTAGCAAGTCAAGCTGCTAAAAGTACTAGGTAGACTGGTAAATAAAGAGGATAAAAATGCAGGCAGGGACTAGATCACGAACTTTGTAGTCTATGTGAAATGTAGAGACTTTATTCTGAGAGGCAGTCGAGTTTATTAAAGGTCAGGCTGTATCTTACATTAAGATTAAATAAGATTATATAAGATGTTGGTTTATATCATACTAATGGCTATTGAGGATGGAACTGAGAAAGGCACGGCTAAAGGGAGCCTCATCTCATTTCCCTCGAATCAAATACCATCTTTGTGAACCAGGCTGCTTGTTTTACTCAGTCTTCCTGAAGACACTTATTTAATCAGCCCTTCCTCCTAAACCATAATCATGGGGATAATTGCCCCCTAAGTGGACATGGAAAATAATACTAAATTTAGAGGCACTCATTTAATTCAGGACAGAGTGTCATCAAACCTCACAGACTCAGTTGAACCACATGTGAAAAGCATTAGGACATTCTGGGATGTGTCTAACAGATCATTAAGAAATACTTTTCTAAACATATACTTTTTCTTAGCTATTTTAATGAAAATCACAGAAAATGAAACTGCTGAAATTCATGATTTCACAATGCACAGCGTGAGTCATTGTCCCTAGAGCATTCTTTCTATAGATATGGCATGTTAGCATATTTTCCTATAATGTTAGTGTAATCCATTGATGTATATTTTATTTGTGGTTTTCAGGTTGTTCACTAGAGACTTGTTTTTTTGATGCCTATGTAATTGGGGTTGGTTGTAAGCATATTCTGGAAAACTAGCTGATATAAGGAGTGTTGTCAATGTCTGCGAAAGGTTGAACTCAAAATTGTAATCTGAAAAGAAATATAAATCAGACTTAAAAGACTTCTGTCTATGAAGAGAAAATTCCAGCCAGAAACACTAACAGTAGTTGACAGTTTAATTTGAAACATATAGGCAAGACAAGATGGCTCCCTTGATTTACTAATGCCTTTTTTTTAAAAACTAAAAAAGTGTAAGTGTGAATGAGCAGAATATAAATGAAATTCTGAAAGACAACACTGGATCTTCATAAAGTCAGTATGCCCTCAAAGTAGTTATATCTTCTGCAGTGTCAGAATTTGTGTCATTTTTTCACCCATCCTATTTTAACTGATAAATAAAAAAGAACGATAACAAGAAAGGGAACCAGGATTTAGAGACAGTATGAAAAAATGTATTTTCTATGCAATTTAAGTTCCACAAGAGTCATGATAGAGTTGAAAGAAACATCATGAAAAAATACTGATGTCAAGTCATTCCGGTGACTTTCATTGCACCTTTACAGTACTCTAAGCTATGCAAGATATTTGATCACAACCATCATGACAGTAAAAAGGTGTTTTTGTTTTTAAATCAGCATCCTGACATCAGCCTTATGCACTGCTTTGTACTTAGAAATCAATTTTGTGGTAAATGTTTCTCCCTCTCACCCTCTCCAACCCCTCCAAACCTCCAAGGAGCATGATCAAAAGAGGGATAGATTTATACAGCTTGGTCATCAACATGGATCCAATATCTGTTAGATCCATTGAATGGAAAACCAGCAGGAACAGGGGGAGAACATAACAGACAACTTGAAATTAATGTGACTACATGGTTTATTTGACATCTTTATTTATCACTCTCTGGAAATGCAAATGATCTAAAAAGTTATTTGAAGTGCTTTAACACCCAACTGTCCTAATTAACATGCCTAAATGCCATTAAAAATGCAGAATAGGGTATGGCACCTCTCTAAAATTTTTCATAACCTAAAATAGGCACAGCAATATGGTAAAATATGGCCAGGCACAAGCAACCACATGGCATTGTAGAAAGATGTCAATTACAGAGTCTGACAAGCTTGGGCCTGAAGCTTAGCTTGGTCATTTACTCACTGTGTAACTTTCAGCCCCTCACTTTTCCTCTCTGTGCCTTGCTTTCCTCCTCAGTAAGATGGAAATAATACTTGCATTACAGTGAAATTATGGAGAATAATGATAATGTAGTGACTAGTACAGTACCTACTACATGGTGGATGCTTAATAAACATTAATGATCATCATTATCATTAACATTGCTATTTTCAACAACTTGGAACTGAATGTGTTCAAATGACAAACAGAAAAAAGTGTAGACAGGCCTAATTATAAACAGTCTATATCCCCAGAGTTCATCTAAGCAACCTTGGAGAGGTAACCTCAGATTTTTTTTTCTTTTTTTTTTTTGCGGTACGCGGGCCTCTCACTGCTGTGGCCCCTCCCGTTGCGGAGCAACAGGCTCCAGACGCGCAGGCTCAGCGGCCATGGCTCACAGGCCTAGCGCTCCGCGGCACATGGGATCCTCCCGGACCGGGGCATGAACCCGTGTCCCCTGCATCGGCAGGCGGACTCTCAACCACTGCGCCACCAGGGAAGCCCCACTTCAGATTTTTGTATAGAAATATTATGACAGTTGGTGGATAGGTTGACGAATAAGAAAATGGTGTCTATTTAAACACCAAAATACCCAAAGGGTATTCTAAAGCCAGATGGCCAGTTATAAAGGAGTTTCAATTAGAAAATCAATTCAAAATTCTAAACTGGGGTGCCAAGACCACATCTTCTCTACCTGCGTTCTTGCTAAGAAAAAAAGAAACTTGGTGCTCTTCCCAACCCCTCAAATGAGAATGGGGTTCTCCAAGCTGCAAGCTTTCACCCCTAGCAGGGTGAGGGAGTTCCTGCAAGGTGAAAACAATCCAGAGAGAGAGTGAGGCATGTGAAGAAGCAGGACAAGGGGCTCTGCTTTGAGAAGCAGTACAGAAGCCACTCAGGACCAGGAGGAAGGGCCGGCGAAGCTAATGAAAAGGTCAAGGACTTGAGGAGCGTCAGTGAACGGGGTGAAGTAAGAGCAAGGGAGGTATTCTGATCATGCCCTTCCCTCCCCCTTTACTGGATCCTTGAGGTGAGCAAAGGCACTGTGAGGCAAAGGCTAATGCCAGCCAAGGACAAGAGCATGCGCGTAACAGGTACCGACACGTACCTAAGTATCATGCATCCTTCCTTCCCTTCCCCCTGTGACTCCTGCCTTGCCACCACTAGTCCACATTTGGCACTGGGACAAAATGAGAGTGAAATTCCAATTTACTACAATACATTAGAAAAGAAAACCTCCATTTATCCGGTCAGCTTCTTTCTGTTCAAGAGAAAGCTCAGGGCATCTCTAGAGCTCTTGACAACTTTTGAGGCTAAGATGGAGAAGGTGGTTAAAAATATGCCCAATTTGAAGTGGTGGTTGAATTTGGACCATGTATTTATATTGGAAATGACACTGGTGTGTCAGGAAAAGTGAACCCTGAAGGTGACAGACTAACTCAAAGAGGAGTTCTGAAAGAATTTCACCAATTTGTGGAAATAAGTTGGAGATCGGTTTTTCGAACAGGAGATTTCAGCCATAACCAGAGTGACTATATATCCTGGTTTATGACTTCTGACCCAATTCAATTATAAATACCGTTTCTTTCACTTTTAAAGTGTCATGTTTTAAATAATAAATTATATAATCAATCTAGCCATAACCTATACAGCAGTGGTCCCCAGGCTTTTTGGCACCAGGAAGCAGTTTCATGGAAAACAATTTTTCCAAGGACAGGGGTGGGGAGATGGTTTCGGGATGATTCAAGCGCATTACATTTATGACACTTTATTTCTATTTTTATTACATTGTAATATATAATGAAATCATTATACAACTCATCATAATGCTGACAGGAGGCGGAGCTCAGGTGGTAATGCGAGCGATGTAGAGCAGCTGTAAATACAGATGAAGCTTCGCTCACCCACCGCTCACCTCCTGCTACACGGCCTGGTTCCTAACAGGCCACGGACCAGTACTGGTCCATGGCCTGGGGGTTGGGGACCTCTGCTATACAGCATATACCATCAACCTTAGACGACTAAGAATATTTCAGAGTTCATGATTTTATTTGCATTTTATCAAGAACACTCATCACAGTAGCCTGTGAAAGGAGCTTCATTAAACTCCTAGAGATGCACCAAGCACAGATTGAAAACCCTAACCTACCTTGGCAGGATGTGCTGCTTCCTATCCATAAAATCCGATAGCATTGCCCCATACTGGTGAAAAGAGATGTGTCAGAAGGTATGTCATTTCAGTGTAAACAAATAGAATCTTGATTAAAAGATTTCCCATGGAATAACTAGCTGTCAGAATACAAGAACTGGCAGGACTTCCCTGGTGGTCCAGTGGTAAAGAATCCGCCTTCCAATGCAGGGGATATGGGTTCCATCCCTGGTCAGGGAACTAAGATCCCACATGCTGTGGGGCAACTAAGCCTATGCACCACAACTACTGAGTTCAGGTGCCTCAACTAGAGAGACTGCGTGCTGCAAACTACAGAGCCTACATGCTCTAGAGCCTGTGTGCCATAACTAGAGAGAAGCCCACGCACCACAGCAAAGAGCCCATGTGCCGCAACAAAAGATCCCGCATACCACAATGAAGATCCCGTGCCGCAACTAAGACCCGATGCTGCCAAAAATAAATAAATAAATAATAAATCTTTAAAAAAAAATACAAGAACTGGCAATATCTATGGATAGTGGAGTGAAAGCCAGGGCCTGTACTGACCACAAGGATGAATCAGCAGAGGAGAACCATGGTGAGATGAAAACATAAAACAAAAATAAAAGGAATTATGACTAAGGATATTGGGAACAGGCTGACAATTCTCCCTACCAATTAGATTACATTCATACATACTCTCTTTATTCATCCAACAGGCATTTATGAAGTGCTCACTATGTGCCAGGCATGTTGCTAGGTATTAAGAATATAAAGAGGGCCTCCCTGGTGGCGCAGTGGTTAAGAGTCCGCCTGCCGATGCAGGGGATACGGGTTCGTGCCCCGGTCTGGGAGGATCCCATATGCCGCGGAGCGGCTGGGCCCGTGAGCCATGGCCGCTGGGCCTGCGCATCCGGAGCCTGTGCTCCGCAACGGGAGAGGCCACAACAGTGAGAGGCCCGCATACCGCAAAAAGAAAAAAAAAAAAAAAAAAAAGAATATAAAGAAAATAATATGTAGTCGTCACTGTGAAAATGCTCACAGTCTTCTATAGGAGACAAACCTGTAGGTACCAGAATATAAAGGAAATTTTATTTAAATGTCTATTTAAATTTCATTTAAAATTTAAACTATTTAAATTTTATTTAAATAAAATACTTAGTATAGTGCCTGGCATAGGGTAAACTAACTATAAATGTTACCTATTATTAACAGTACAATACTCTGTTCCCAGTCACTGGCTCCCCAAAAAAGATAAATTTTCAAAGAGTGAAGACTTTGATAAGCAACCTAAGGTCAGGGAAGAGGCACCCAAGGGCATAAGCTTTAGAAACAATAGAAGCTTTTTCTCAATTTGTGCAAATTGAGGGTGGCAACTAACTTGCTTAAGGTGATGAAGCACACGTTTGGGAAGATATATGGAAGGGATGATATTATGAGAAAGAAAAACATGAGACATTTTGCTTGGGGAAAATGGAAGTATGTGATCCACTTTTATTAAATCTCTGCTTTGTAGTGCATGATGTAAATCCTCTTTCCTGTCTTCTCTGGAAATCTTCATGAAGCCTAAACTGCAGTATATGTGTGTGTGTGTGTGTGTGTCTGTCTGTCTGTCTGTCTGTCTGTCTGGTGCTAATGTTCTGCTTAAGGTTGGCTCTGGTTGAGGAAAGGAGCTTCTGGAGGAGAGAATGGAGAGAGGAGGGACTGATCACAGCAAGGTCCATAAGCAAAACAAGACAAAACAAAGCAAAAGCATACCATTATAGGTGGAAGATAAAGGAAAGGTGAAAGCAGAATGAGACCAGTAAAAAGGAGAATAGTCAGCTCTATATGGGGAGGTCAGGAAAGGTTATACAAAGGTTATACAAAGTAGGTGGTATATGAGCTGAGTCATAAAGAATGGGTATTTCACCAGGGAAGATGGCGGAACAGGAGCGAGGAATAAGGGATATGTGGGAGAGTATGCAGACAGTGGTATCCAATTCCATCAAGTAAAAGTAGTTCAACTCATCTGGAGAAGAAGCTGAAGAGGAAGCAAGAGAGAACTCAAACAATATAGCATCTTGAGCTCTTTATACAAGGATAAAATCCAGTCATCTTAGAGATGGATCAAAATAAAGAATTCAGGAATGGCAAATCACAGTAAATGAACTCACTTTTCTTGAATTTTCTTTCTTTTTTATTGTTTTTGTTAGTTTTCAATAGAAGGCAGTGCATATAAATTGACTTTATACTCCATCTCTTAAAAGAAGTCTCTAGTTTGTGTACTTTTATGGTGTTCTAGGTTCTAACAACCTATCTACAGATTCTGATCTCTTCATTCCCTACAGTGTTGGACATCTAAGTATTTCAGGAGTAAACAGATCACTAAGCAGCAGAACTGTTACTTGATTTCCTAAACGATTCCATCAAAATTAATGGCTCTTGCCTCTAGAAAAGGCTTCCTCATCTCTGTTTTCTAGCAGAAAAAAGGGAAATTTTCTAGAATTGCAATGAACTGCTTTTTGGTAAAACATTCCAGTGATTAACAATTCACATTGCTGTGACTGTAGTACTCAGTAAGCTTAGTCATTTCCCTTATCTACCTCTAGTGAAGAAGATCAAATTATCTTCTGTATTGTATTCATATATTTAAAATCACGCTAATTTTCATTTCCAGAGGCTGAATAATTTTTAATCACTTCTCACATATACAATTTTCAGTTCTTTAATCCTTCCTCTGCTTTGATAACTTCATGAATAAGCTTGTCTTATCTTGTTCCAGATTGTCATTATTATTATTATTATTTTTTTGTGGTACGTGGGCCTCTTACTGTTGTGGCCTCTTATGCGGGCCTCTCACTGTTGTGGCCTCTCCCGTTGCAGAGCACAGGCTCCGGATGCGCAGGCCCAGTGGCCATGGCTCACGGGCCCAGCCGCTCCACGGCATGTGGGATCCTCCCGGACCGGGGCACGAACCTGTGTCCCCTGCATCGGCAGGCAGACTCCCAACCACTGCGCCACCAGGGAAGCCCAAGATTGTCAATCTTTAAGAAGGATTTCCTGTGAAATCCAGACCTCACTCATACCTGGGCTTCCTCTCTTAACTGCATAACTTCATATGAATTACCTCCTCTGCAGTGCTGATATAAATTCTTAAGTCTTATCTCCCTCACTTGCTGAATGTTTCACAAGGGCAGGGAACAGGCTTTATATTTTTATATGAAGTGCCACTCCATTCTTGACTTTTTCCCTCTTAGGTTCTGTAATACCTCCTCTAACAGAAAAACAATATAATTATATCAACAAACATGTAAAAGGCACTCGATAGCATTCATCAGCCATCTCAAATAAAACTCTAATTATGAAAGGGATAACAGGATTCACCTTAAAGACTATATACCAAAATTCATCAGTAAACACTAAATACAGGAAAACACTGAAACCATTTCCATTTAAAAAAAGAAAAAAAATAGAGACTCCTGCTTCACCACTATCATGTTTCAACATTGCCTTTGAAGTTCTAGCTAATGAAATGAGACTCCCAAATTACATGATTAACAAAAACATTGGGAAGAAAAGAGACAAAATGTCTTTCGTTCAAATTTGAGAAACAAGTAGAGTTAATGAGATAATTCAACATGGTAGCTGTATTTGAATAAAAATACCAAAAAATCAATACCATTTTACAAAAGCAATAATAATTATTAGTGGATATGTGAAACATAAATACTATTCATGAAACCAATATAAACTATAAAATATGCAAGAATAAATTCTTAATAAAGTTATATCTTCATAAATAAAACTTTAAAATCATATAAAAGACATAAAGTAAGAATTGAAAAATACAGTTATAAGGTCAATGTTTTGTGGTGAGTGTGTAAACTGACAAATGACTTTAAAACTTATGTTATGACTAGAAAGCCAAAAATGTTTGCAAAAATGAATTCTAAAAGAGTACCTTCCTTACCAGATATTTTAACAGTCCATAAAGATGTCATAATCAATATAGCATGGTATGGCTACTGGGATAGACAAAATATCAATAAAAAAGAACAGAGTCCAGAAAATATGTATCCAGAGGATGTAACAGATGACAATAGTTGCATTTCAAATCAGTGGGAAATGATACTTTATTTATTAAATGGCGCTGACAGTTGGCATCCATGTGGAAAAAAATAAAGTTAGACCCCTATCTCATACAATATACAAAATAAATAGAATTATATTTTGAAAAACTAAATGTCAAAAAATAAAATAACAGCATTAGAAAATAAAATATTTTAAGAACTCTGAAGTGAGGAATATATCTTAAACAAATCAGGATACTAAGATGCTTACTTAAAGGGTTTAGAAAATTTGCACTTTGCTTTCCACGTATATTTCACATAGTTTTTCAGAATGAGTTCTATAATTAAATGAATTTTATTTCTATTTTCGCACTGTATTGTAAAATATTTCACTTGATGTTTTGTAACATTAATTCTGCATGGTAAGCAGCAAGATTATTTTCTTTTTCAGCTCATCTATTGAATTTAGTAGAATTTGTTTTTTTTTTAATTTCAGAATACTGTTGGATGCTCTTTTTTAATTAATTAATTAATTTATTTATTTTTGGCTGCGTGCAAGCTTTCTCTAGTTGTGGCGAGTGGGGGTTACTCTTCGTTGTGGTGTGCGGGCTTCTCATCGTGGTGGCTTCTCTTGTTGTGGAGCACGGGCTCTAGGCACGCAGGCTTCAGTAGTTGTGGCACACAAGTTCAGCAGTTGTGGCTCACGGGCTTAATTGCTCTGCATCATGTGGGATCTTCCCAGACCAGGGCTGGAACCCGTGTTCCCTGAATTGGCAGGCAGATTTTTAACCACTGCGCCACCAGGGAAGCCCCAGATGCTCTTCTTAAGTGCGCTTCTTCAGTCTTCTTAAGAGCACTTTTTCATCTTTTTGATAAATTCTTTTCCAGTTTTCTCATTATTTCTGATTTAATGGGAGCCCACTCTTTTAGCTGACCAGTTGTTGTTCCTCATCTAGAATATTCTTAAAAGAATTGTGAATAGCCTTTCCCTCTCTTGCCTGGATGTTTCTTTCTTTTTTCTTTCTTTTTTTTTTTTGCAGTACGCAGGCCTCTCACTGTTGTGGCCTCTCCCATTGTGGAGCACAGGCTCTAGACGCGCAGGCTCAGCGGCCGTGGCTCATGGGCCCAGCCGCTCCACGGCATGTGGGATCTTCCCAGACCGGGGCACGGACCCGTGTCCCCTGCATTGGCAGGCGGACTCTCAACCACTGCACCACCATGGAAGCCCAACCTGGATGTTTCTTTAGCAAACATACCTGCTAGACAGATCCCATTTTTCAGGCAGTGGGAAACGCATCGTGGATATCCCAGCTGCAGCTCTTCTGGGATTTGTAGTCAGCATTTTGGAAGTTGTTTGAGGGCATCCATTATAACCTGGGTCTTTTGGTAGACTTCTCCAATTCATAAGGTATGCACACACTAAAGCAGTTTTCCTCCAGTTCTTCTGGGGTCAACAGGATTAGAAGGCCCCTCCAAGAATGACAAACAGCAAGATTCCTTCACCTATATTAGTGAAGATAACATTAGCTGCTATAAAAATTTAGTGGTTTAACACAACAGAACTTTATTTTGTGCTCAAGCAGCGGTCCAGTGTAATTCTTGTTGGTCTGCAGCTTTCCTCCACGTGGTGATACAAAGACCCATACACCTTCAGTCTTGTGGCTCTGACATTTCTTATGTCCTCAGAGCCTCCCACAACTAGGCAGCAGACAGGGAATGACAGCATGGAGAAGTCACACCTGCTTCCTGACAGCCTTGGCCTAGAAATGACAAACATCATGTTCTTTTGCATTCCATTTATGAAAACTATTATAGATACAAAGCCCCACTTAGATGCAAGGGAGACTGGGAAATGTCATCTGGTGGAGTAGCTGCTTCTTGGCAATAATTCTTTATTATTCATGGGGAACTCACATTACAGTGAACTATATTAGCTGTCTGTGTCACATTATCCTAGCCCTCAGAGAGAGTTAAGGCTTCTCCTCTGCCCCCGGCCCTAAGTCCCCCACAATATAATGAGGCAAGAAACTTATTTTCATTCAGGAAGTGACAAAAGAGCAAGAAGTGGTCACTTTATGACAAGGCCAGTAAGGAAGAGATCGCTTATAGCATTTAGGGAAGTATAAAAGCCATAAAAGTTAAGAGTTAGATGAGAATGCCATGGATAAGAAGGTTTCAGAAGTTAAAATAAAAATAGCATAGGATCTTGGGGAGAATTTTTTTTTTTTAAATGGGGAGAAGAAGTTTAAAAGCATCATATAGTCGTGTAAGAACTAAGGGTGGCTTGTAGAGGAACATTAAGGAAGATAGAGATTGAGACACAAAATATATAACCAGTCCATATGAGAGTCATAAAAACTCTTTGTTTAAATATTATTTCATTCAATTAGGAACAATCAGACATACAAAATCAAATACACTCAAGTAACCAGTATTTAGTGAGTTTTTAATGTATTCTTACTTTTGTGGCAATTATCTGCATTTTCTTTATTCTTCTAGAGGATTTCATTTTCAAGAAGCTATGTGGGAAAATAAGTCCCCACCTACAATTTGTAGACTTATCTTAAACCTTAAAATTTATCATCAGTGTGTCAAGCACTTAGGAGATTTAACACCATTATATTTCTTTCACCTAATTTGTTTAATTCATGAATTTGGAGAAAAACTTGCAAGAGTTAAAAAGAAAAAATGCAAGGGGTATTTTAGGGTTGCTTTTTTTTTTTTAAGTAACATAACTAATTACTATATACAGTATTTAAATCCTATCTATTAGGACCTGGTTAAACATTTGTCACGCATCTTCAAAGGTATTTATTTGCTCAGAGAATTTCTGATTTCATTTCATATGGTCACTAAAAAGTCTCTAAGATAACTTTAAAGAAACAGAAAAAAGGAAAACCCTTGCAAAGGTATGATGCTTCTCATTCATATCAAATGATGAAAAGCTTACAGTCAACAAATAAGAGACCTCACAAGGACTCCACACAGCATTCATCACAGCCTCCCTCACCAGACCCAGACCCACTTCAAAACCTTCAAACCGAAAGAAACCCAGCAAGGGAAGTTTGCCAACTCTTCTTGCCAAGTTGGCAGAGCCCTAAAGGTTTGAATGGGCTTCTCGACGTATCAGATAAAGGCAGGCATTTGGAGCCTGTGAAGCCTCCCTGGGCATAATCAGACCTGAGGTGAAATTCCATCAACCACTGCCATTTGCATACGATGTCAGGTATGCGGATGGCACAACCTAGGGCTCTGGCTAAGTGAATAGTTTTGCTAAGAAATAAGACAGAAGAAAAAATCTTAGAGTAAACATGAAGTAGGAAAGTTTTTTTCTCCTCAAGATGATCTTTTTCAGCTTTGATCTTTGAGACATGGGAGGACAAACTGGGTCTGAGGCAAGAGAAACTCCTCTCAGGTCAAGTACACGTTTGCTTATGAAAGAGGTGGGAACAGACTCAGGGACTGGAATTCCTTCCTGCCCCATGCTTTATCCACCAGGAAACATTGCTTCTGAGCTGCTTCCTAGCTTCTGGGCAGCAAGGCCGCCATTCATTTCTAAATGAGTAAGCAATTAGACTGCTTGACTGACTTTAGTTTTCCCACCTTCCACTTTTCTTTAACCAGGATTTCTTTCATTCATTCACTGCTCCAATCCCTCCTACACTCAATGGATGCCTCCACCACCACCCTTCATCCAGCCGTGAGGTTATCCACACAACAGTATCTTCTTATTCCTTCACAGTGGGAACTCCCTGACTCAGAATTCAATGCTTTTTCTCTTCAGATGGCAAACACACAATGTTTCCTCACGCACTGGGAAACAAAGGACAACTCACTTGTTATACGATTGCTACAAATCACTCCCAAGGTTCCCCTTGCATTTAATTTCTCTTTAAATATATCTTTCTATCGGAAAAGAAAATCTACCTGTTCGCTCTTGCTAATACCATGAGTCTTCACAGATACCCATCCTGCTGTATCTATATTGTAAATTTATTTTAACCTACCCTACTCTTGACCTCCCTGAGAATTCCTGCCTGCTAGAACAGACTTTCTGTATCTCTATGTCTCATTAACTCTCCATCTCATTTCAAATCCAACTGAAATCCTCATTTTTTTTTCTCCCTTCAGACTGTATATCTTAAATAATAAATAGGTTGACAGGAATTAACTCCTTATTGAATTGTGTAGTATAGTTCCATGGAGCAAGTCATGGTAGAGGTGCCATGGAAAGCTCTGTACAGAATGAAATTTTATTGTACCTCATGATAGTTAAAGTATCATGCCCTAGAAAAGATGATTAAACAAACATGCAACAATATATACAACTTTTTTTTCAATGTCAGCATTGTGGAGATTTATAATTTTATAATTTATGTGGAGATTCTTCCACTGTAAAATTTAAAAACTAGTTGGAGAGCCATTGGAGTTGGGCTTTTTCATAAACTAAACTCAACAGACATTATGTTTAAATATTCCAAGTGTGGTGTGAAGTTAATTAAATTTTATGAGGCAGAATATATTTCAGAATATTTCAGATTATCTCTAAAGCTATTTTCAGGATAAAAGAAATCCAAAATGACCATAGACACCAGCTGGACTGGGAATGGTCTTTTTTCCAAAATTATATATATGTATGTGTATGTATGTATATATAAACACACATATATATTTAAATACATAACTAAAGAATATATACATACCATTTTTCTTACTCAAAAAATAAGCCTAATCTATCCTCAAGTTCACTCCTATCAACTCTTGCTTCCATCACTATCCAAACAGTCTTCCTAGATAACCAATGCATCAGCTCTAAGGAAAAGCAGTTAAGATTTGGCGTTCTTTCATTGTCATGCCAAACATCTCAAAGGATGGTGAGGAATAGAGAAATCATGCAGGTGATCTTAAATTATCTTCTGATTTACCAAAACACATTTACCAACCTGCCATTCTGGCACTGCCCCCCCAACCCCATCTTACTGTGCCATTCACTCCCTGCATCTGCTTTTTCCCAGTTCTTGTCAGCAGGTTATTAAAAGCTCACTTCTTTAGTTTCAGAGTTTCTCTATGAAACTCATATAAAAATAACACATAATAAATAGAACAGAATTTCTAAAACTTAACTTCCACTTTGTGAAAAAAACTTTCCTCTAAGAGGCTTTTATGTATGGAATAGGGAAACTAGACAGAAGTTCTCTGTGCCCTCCTGAAAATAAAAACTCTGTGATACAGACTGGAGAGTCTGGTGAAGATAAAGAGGTTATTCCATTTTTATCTCTCCACCTCTGCATCTTCTTCCATAAACACAATCCAATTATGAGTTCTCCTGAGACAGGATAAAACTCACTCCAGAGTCATTACATCATTCTATCATTTCCATCCTAATCTGTATGTGATCCAAATTATTCCCACTTAATGACACTAAAATATTCAGAGAGAGAAGAATTAAAAACTGGCAACTTTTCCATCTACGGAAAGGAGGTAAAATACAAAAATAAGTAAATAAATGGTATCTTTTCAGTTTGATGATTTGTGAAATAAGCATCTAAATTTTCACGTGTTTCTCCCTTAATTAATCACAAAATATTTATACTTGTTTTTATTAAGGAATTATACAATATATTCTGAACACCCAAGAGACATTTTTTCTTTTCAGTATAGTTTTCTACTGGCAAGTAAGCTTAGAGTCCAGAGAAACTGCTTTCAATCTGACCACATGTCCTGATCAAATACAATCCTTGAGGAAGTTCAAAAGGCTGCCATAAATCTAGAAAACTTAAGCACCACTGCTAAGATACTAGGAAAGCATAAGACTTTCTCAAGCAATCAATCTGTACCCTAAAATAATCAAATAAATTTTTAAGTTAAAAATGGATTTTTCCTCACATTTCTAAATAGTTGTTTTGTCAATAAAGATTTTTAAAAGGGAATTTAAATATATATCAGGTTGAAGTAAAATCTACAGTTTTAATGTCTAAACATCTAAAGGTAATTATGTTACCTTTACTTTCTTATTAAAGCATATGGATTAAAATATGTATAAATATATGATGCATAGGAGTTGAACCACAAGAGTCTAACTTATTGCAGAATCTTAAAAACAACTTATTAATATTAAATAGTTAATAACGGTCAATATTTTTTAGTATTTATTTTGTGCTAGATATTATTTTAAGCATTTAACTTGTACAAAATCATTTAATCCCCACACAAATCTAAGAGGTAGGAAGTATATTTAACCTCATTAAGAATGAGGAACTGAGGCAGAGAGAAGTTAAATAACTTGCCGAATATCAAACAGGTATTATGAAATGAAGCCTGGAAGCAAACATAGGAGGTCTGGGTTCAGAGTCCACTCTTTAAACCACTACATAATATATGCGGCATAATTATTGCTCATCATGTAGTTTTTCTCTTATGGACACATAGTCTGTAACATACTGTAAATTTCTAATGGGCAGAAACACCATTTTATTCATCTTCATATATGCAGGCACTAAAAAATATTCAGTATACAATTAGCTAATAAAAGACATTACAATTTATTCCCTGCTCTGCTAAATAATTTTAAATGCACATCATTGATAATGGCTGCACTGTCCTAACTTTAAATTTTTAAATGTACGTAATGAATAAACTGTGCACTAACTTTAATTAAAAACAAAATAAAGGGAAGGGGAAAACTAGTTACAAAAATTCCACGACTGTAACAGGTCAAGTGTCTTTTAGTCTTCCATATCCACTTATGGTCCTTTTCATTTGTATAATTTGTTTTATAGTGTTGAAATTATAAGGCACAGTGAGCAGTTTCATATTCTGTTATTTTCTTTATCATTAGATACAGAATTTCCCATAGTCTGAAAACTATAAAGTTGAATGGCTGCATATAAGCGCACTGAGTGGAAGCACAGCAACTTCTTTAACTAATCCCCTACTATTGGATATGTAGGTTGTTTCTATTTTGTTGTCTTAATTATAATGCTGTAAGAAAAAAATGGATTGACACATGGATAGATGACTACATGGAGAGAAACAAGAAGACTACATGGAGAGAAACATGATAGGACAAGAATAGTCAGACATCAATGGTAGACCTGGGAGGTAGACATAAGAGGATTCACTACAAAATTCTTTCAACTTTGCTGTGTGTTTGAAAACTACTGTAATAAAATATTGAAAAAAATAATATCTTAATGAATAAAAATAGTTATTTAATAAAATGTCAACTTCACAAGGACAGGGATTTTTGTCTGATTTCTTTATTCTGCTGGGGCCTAGACCAGTACCTAGAAAACAGAGGTACGTACTTCATAATATTTTGTTGAATGTGAACAATTTGAATATTATAATGGCATAAGAAATATATAAGAAATCAGGATTATCTCCACCTCCCTGTGTTTGTAGTTGTAACTTGTTGTGGGTTGTAGCTGTTTGGTTGTTTAGTGACTTTCCTAAATGATTTGTGTGAAGACTACATTTTTTGTCACGTATGTCCACTGAGGCCTCTGCTCTGTTGACTACTGATTTTATAGAAATTTCCTTAAAAGTTTGGAGATAAAAAAGAAAAGAGTAAAGGAAATGAAAGATAGGAAAGGAAAGGGGAGGAGAGGAGAGGGGAGGAGAGGAGAAAAAAGGAAAGGAGAAAAATGAAGGAAAAGAAAAGAAAAAAGTACTCGCCCATCTTTCCAGATTGGCTCCTGTTGGGGCACTTCTTCAACACTTATTCAGGCTATTTACAACTCTGCCTTAGCTTTCACTTCCTTCTTCCACTGAGCCTAAAGCTGAGCCAGAGGTGAAAGCCAAGCATCTTCTCAGGTCTTTCCTGAGCATATATAAAGCCCTGGGCATGTGCATGGCTTTCCAGATTCTCTGCATATGCAGAAGCCTTTCAAGGCATTTTTTTCCCTATCTATCTCCTTCCCAGGCCCCTTCCTTCTCAGGTTTCTCATCTGTCTGATACTTGTACAATCTCTTATCCTTTGTCTTACGTGACCACAGCTCGTATATTTGCCTTTAAACACTTTCAACAAATGCTGTCTGGGAGGTTGCCCAAGCCATGGGAAAGCTCTGAGGTGAAACAAAGACAAGGCTTTCAGGTGACCCTCAGGGAGGCAACAAACAGATCAATGCACACAACCATAATTCTCAGAGAACAGGGTCTATATTGCTCACTCTGGCACCAGCAAGCTGCACTAGGAACATGTGCCACTGTCTTCATGGCCACTGCTATCCTGGGAAGTGAGGGATGGTAGGCAGGTAAGTTAAAATACAACAATGCTCTCTCACCAAATTTCAGATATTTCCTTTTCTTTAAATGTTCCCCTGGTTGTTGTTAAGTTTTTTGCTGTTAGATTTGAGAGACCTGAAAGTTTTGATTATGACAGTTTTTGCCAGCTTAATCATTGCTTTACTAGAGAGATGGAGATTTGGAAATCCCTACTCTGCTATTTTTTTGGTAATGTCCCTCATAGGAAGACCTTATTAGCAGTTTAATTCCTTTACATGTCATAGGTTTATTCAGACTTTATATTTCTTCTTGAGTCAGGTTTGGGACTTTATATATTTCCAGGAATTCATCCAGTTTATCTAAGTTGACTAATATTTTGGCATAGGTTGTTCATAATAGTCCCTTGTAATCCTTTTAATTTCTTTAGGGTCAGTAAGGATGGCCCTTCTTTCATTCTCCATATTGGTAATTTGTGTCTCTTACTTCTCTTGATTAGTCTAGCATATGGTCTATACTGGAAAATGTTCTATGTTGCTTGAGAAAAATATATATTCTGAATTCACTGGGTGGAGCACTTGTACATACACCAGTTAACTGGTGTATGAGGCTTTGTTCATTTCTCTTCAATCATTTTTCTCTGTTCTTCAGAATGGATAATTTTAATTGATCTATCTTCAGGCTCACCAATTCTTTCTTCTGACATCTTTAATCTGCTATTAGACACTCTTAGGGCTTTTTCATTTCAGTTATTGTACCCTTTAAATCCAGAATGCTGAAATTTCTAACTTGTCATTGAGATTCTCTATTTGTTGATTCATTATTGTCATACTTTCCTTTAATTATTTAAACATATTCCCTTTGGTTCCTTGAATATATTTATAATACTGTTCTGAATTCTTTGTTCAACTGAACATCTGGGGACACTCAGTGACAGTTTCTATTAACTGCTTTTTTGTTGTGGTGGTAAAATACACATAACATAAAATTTACCATTTAACTGTCTGTAAGTGCACAGTTCAGGGTCAGTAAGTACACTCTTATTGTTATGCAACCACCACCATCACCATCAATCTCAAGACCTCTTCATCTTCCCAAACTGAAACTCTGCACCCATTAAACAACAACTCCCCATTCCTCTGGGCCCCTGGCAACTACCATTCTACTTTCTGAATGTTTTTTCCCTTTGAGAATCAGTCACAGGTTCCTGTTTGTTTGCATGTTTCATATTTTTTTTTGAAAACCAGACATTTTGGATAACATACTTTAGTCGCTCTGGAATCTGATTATTTTCCCTCTGAAGATTGTTGTTGTTTGTTGTTGCTGTTGTTGTTGAGGAGGTGGTTTATGTGCTCATTTTGTTAGGCACTTACTTGGGCTAAGTCTCTGAAACAAATCTTTCCCATGATGAGAAGTCTCTAATATCTTTGCTTAGATTTTTTAATTCCTGCTTTTATTTTTAATCCCAGCTTGTGAAGGATTGCCCCTACTTAACTGCAGCTGAGTTGTCAGCCAATGATTGGACAGTAATTTTGCTCAAACACCTTTCTGGGGGTAAGAGAGCACAATCAAAGCTCGGGCTATTTTCAAATCTCTGGCTTTTCTATTTTTCTGGGCCCTGTTTGTCTCTTGTGCACATAGATATAGCTTCAGGGAGGGCCAAGAGTATACGAAAGTCTTTGAGCTTCCCTAGTCTCCACTGCACATGTATTCAGCCTCAGCCAGAAATATGTTTGTCCCAACTACAACCACAACTCAGGCTTTGACCCTTCACCTGGCTAAGATCTTCACTTCCACTGACAGTTCTTCTGGGCATGATTGTCACCCACATCCAAGTCAAGTGAGTCTCTTGACCACAGCAGCATAGCCTGCTCCTTGCTGGCAGAATTTCCATACCAACCAAACTGGGAAGGTGGGGACGGGAGCAAGAATGCTGAATTTCCAAAATACTTACCTGCTATTCAACAGTCTCTGAAGTGTAAATTCTTCTCAAATTGTTGTATTTCATGGTTTGTTTTTCAGAATTCTAAAATGGTGTGGGGTTTTTTTTTTTGTCCCACTTTAAAGGTTTTTGTTTTTCGTTGTTTTTTTTTTTTTTTTTTTTTTTTAGGGAATTTACCAACCTCCTCGCTCTGTTATAGCCTGAAGTCTGCTCTTTAATCACTTTTATTCAGAGGGGAAATCCTCAAAGTGGGGTCTTCAGATTGGCATGTCAGCATCAACAGGGAACTTATTAGAAATGCATATTCTCGGGCTCCACCCCAGACCTATTGATCCAGAAACCTATAAAGTGCTCAGTAATCTGTATTTTAACAAGCCTTTTAGGCAATTCTGATGCACACTAAAGATTAGAAATATTAGAAATATTCTTTGATTCAGAGCATATTTAATAATAATAATTGTTGTTGAAGTTCTCTATTTCAGGGGAAAATGGACAAATATAAGAACACTGTAGGTGTCTTGTCAAAGTTATTTTGTATTATCTGACAAAGGATTAATTAAGTGTTGGCATATCCTTTGAACTTGGGTCCAAAGACCGGCAGGAATATTTTTCTATTTTTAGGCTAAAAATTAGTGTTGCCTGATGTGTGCAAAGAAGTACTAGAAAGGATTTAAGAGCACCAACCTGAATGTTATCCAGATGTACTACCATGCTACATTCAAACTTGTGGAAGCTGAGATTTAGTACTATTGCCTTTCTAAAAATGTACTTGCCCCTATTACCATATTTCTTCACTAAAAAGACTTGACTATACCAGGATAATGAAGATGTATTTTTGCACAACTGGTATGGTATGTTCCTAAAACCTACATTATTTATGGACCTGCATTTGAAAGGCATAAGGCCATTCTTCTTTCAACCAAAAGTATCCTTATAGTAACCAATTTGTAATTAATAATCTCTAAGCAGCATTTAGTGAAAAAGCAAACTTTAGAATGCATATAATATATACTGTACTTATGCAAAGTTTTAAAACAAAGCAATATTACCTATTGTTTATAGATACATATGTATATAGAACTATGACAAACAGAAAGTAGCACTTCAAATGCATAATGATTGTTTCTGTGTGGACGAGAAATAAAACTGGGAAGAGAAGTCAAAAAAGTTTTCAGCTTTACAGTGTTTCATTTCTTTTATTTAAAAATATGACAAAATCTAAAGCAGAAACTAATAAAAAATAAAAAAATAAACCACACCTCAAAAAAAATATGACAAAATCCTCACAAATTTTGAATATTAGAAATATTATCAGTATTTGCACAGGATGAAGTAAAAGGAAGAATCCTGCGGTTAAAAAATAGATACTATAGTTTACTTAAACTAAGGGGCAATTCTCAGACAGAAGGACAGATAAGTCTAGAAATTACTGATTCTTCTATTCCCAGAAAATAACTCTGAGGGTTAAAAGTTAATTCCAGAGAATGAGGGTTAGACACAGGGATGAGACATGGGAATTTTATTCTCAAAGAATCAAATTTGTTATTCAGAGAAACCAGAAAAGGAGAGTTTAGAGGCACATAAATCTATGGCTACATCCTTATTCCCATAATTAATTACAGGTTAATTTAAATTAATGAATTCATGGTACAATGGTTAAAGATGGGGATACTGAGTCAGAGAGTCTCGTTAAAATATTGCATCTGCCAATATTTTGTCATCCTAACCTCTCTGAACTTTTGATCTTTCATCTTTAAAGTGAGAATAATAACAGAACCCACCTCCTAGGACTACTGACACAATTAAAGGAGATAATGCGTGTACCAACCTTACACAGTGCCCGACACAGAGCCAGTAACCTATAAAGGTTGGTTATTGTGATCATTCCTTTGTTCATCTGTCCAGCAGTTAGTTGGTACGTACCTATTATATTTCAGACTCTTGGCTGGGTTCTGAGGATACAGCAAATGAGTAAGACAGACATAGTCCCTGCCATTATAGAACCTATAATTTATCAGGGAAGGGAGACAGTTACCTAAGAAAATACACTAACTTTGATGGAGACACAGCAGGGAGGATGATAGTCTTGATTTGTATAGGGCATGCAGAGGGGTCTGCGGAAGGATTACTTAAGTGGAGCCCTAAAGGATGAGTAGGAGTTCATCTGATGAATAGAGCAGGGGCTTAGGACTAATAGAGATGTAGAATTATTTGTGACTTAACAAAATCCAACTAGTGAATTATGCCTTTTTCCAATTATAGAAGAAATGAAACTTGGACCTTTATAGATGTCTTTGTTGTGTACGTCCTACAGAGCTGACCCTGCAGGCACAGACATCATATACAACATATCTGTGAGTCTGAGGCCTTGGGTGTGCTCACCCTCCAGAATGAGATGCAGATGTTGGTGGATATTTAGCTTAGTGGAGGGCTTTGTGCTCCTTGCAGCCATTTCTGAAAAGTGGGGGTTTTGTTGTTGTTGCTTTGTTTTGTTTGTGTTTTTTTGGCCAGAAATAACCCTATAGCAAAAGCAGAGGAAGTGTTTTAGCTACAAGCTCCTGACATGTCACCTCTTGCATACTGTCCTCTGGAGAATGCCCTGATATTGTGAATTTCTCAGTCCTCCTGCTTGTTCCCCCCAAGTTGTTCATAGTTGAGTCCACTGACATTCTCCACACACAAGTTCTGTTCATCCCTGCTTCCAAAGCCAGTTGTGGAGACTCAAGATACTTAAGCAGCTTCCACCTTCTCTGAGCTGGAGCTTGTCTTGTATCACTTTTTCAGACCTGTAGTCTGGGTACCAACCTCAGCACTGACCCCTGGGCTCCAGACTGTTGCCCAGGTCTCTTCTGCTGCCATTCAAGTCTAGGTTCAGGGGCCCCGGTAAGGATACGGGGTCTTCTCTGCCACCCTCCAAGGTACAGCATACTCCCAATCCTCTACCTCTTGTGTGCCTGATAAGCTTCTGTTGGATTCGTTCCTCCTTCCTTCCACTTCCAGGCCCGGCTGCCTGCTGGACCTGTACTGTATATGGACCATCAATACTGTTCTGTGGGATTCCTTAGCTTTTCCCCAGTGCCAAGTAATTGCTGGAACAGGGAAATGCTACTGTTTCTTGTTCTTCCTGTGCTTTGAGAGACAGCCTCAGCCCATGTCCTGCCCTAAAGGATGAGCTTAGCTCACTTGATCCTGGCCTGGTAAGGTTTCAGGAAGTTAGAATATATCATGCTCCAAGATATAGTAATTTCTGACTCTGGGTATTTAAATGCTTGAGAGAAAGGTTCCTTATAACCAATACTGCACAGGATGAAATGAACTACTATTAGGATAATCTTCCATCTATATTTACATGTAAAATCCTTTGGCTTACTTGGGGTTGACTAAAGCACCATTATCTGTATTAGCTTTCTGCAAAAGAAACTCTTCCCTGCCACACACAGATATTTGGATTTCTATTATCCAATAATTCAGGTTATTCCTCTTTATTTGGATATAACATCACCACATCTTACAATTATCCAGCACCTTTTCATCTTTCAGTTTTAGACTATAATGATAATAATAATGACAACTATGGTAATAACCATTGATCTAACACCTTGTATTTGAAAAACACTTTACAATGAGCAATTAGTTATTCCACCTCTGTAAAATAGTTACTTATCATAATAATCACCTTTTCAGAGGAGGAAACTAGGACACAAAATAATGAATTTGTTTTAACTTATTAAAAAAATAAAATTAACGACTTTTGGCCAAAGACAGAGCTGCAGCAATACATGATCATGTAAAGCAAAAGGAAAGGACTTTCTGAGTAAACCACAGGTCCACAGTGTCTATGACTGGACTCCTGAGATCCCCATTCAGAACTGGCCAGGTTCATTCCTCACTATCCTCCACTGCTTATCTCCAGTTTAGCGGTAAATGAAAACAGCTCCAAAGAATGAAAAAGGATTCTTAATAGTGCTGAAATTGAAAAGATTATTAAAGTGACTTTCAAAGAAATTGCCCCACCTTTTATTTCTCTGGAGCCACAACAGATATAGTAAAGAAAACCATTCTCCCCCATAAACTGAAGCGATATAATCTAGTGATCCCAAAACACAAGAGACTTGACCTGCAGTATTTTGCTTGGACTTTTATTTCCTACTGCGCACTTGCAGGTCACATTCAGAGTCTCCTTGAGGATAAGGGATAGATATTTAAAAACAGGAGCTCAATAAAATTTTTTTTGGATAGTTTTGAAAAGGTATTACCTTTAACACAAGTAGATAAGCTACAGAAGCATGATATTATATCTACTATATAATTAGATAGATATATAGACATATCCTGGAAGCTGTGTAAAGTACTTCCTAATTCTAAATTATTTGTTTTTAAATATAAATCTATGCTTCTAAGCATTTAGGCCCCATTTAGCTAGCTAAACACAGTGAGAGCATTCATAAAAGTCCAGAATTTTTTTTTTTTTTTTTTCCTTTTGCGGTATGCGGGCCTCTCACTGTTGTGGCCTCCCCCGTCGCGGAGCACAGGCTCCGGACGCGCAGGCTCCGGACGCGCAGGCTCAGCGGCCATGGCTCACGGGCCCAGCCGCTCCGCGGCATATGGGATCCTCCCAGACCGGGGCACGAACCCGTATCCCCTGCATCGGCAGGCGGACTCTCAACCACTTGCGCCACCAGGGAGGCCCAAAAGTCCAGAATTTTTACCAAGGAATTTCAATTTCTGCAAAGACGGCTCTCACATTAAAAAAAAATTATTTCATAATTATTTTTTCCTATCTTTGAGCACGATTTACCTATCTAAACATTTCTTAACAGAATTCCTTAAACGTTACATTTTTCCAAAAGTTAACTATGAAACAAAAATACAAAAGAAATGTAAAATAATATTCACCAATTATGAAACTATATTTTAAAATGCCATCCTCCCAAATCAAAAACAAAATGGAAACAAATGAACTTAAATGAGTATCCAGTTGAAAGCACAAACATATTGAAATACTATCTTTTAGAGATAGATATTGAGATCAGCTATCGAGGAGGAATCCATACATTGAAAGAGACATAAAAGACATACCAACCAAGCAGCATATAAATCTTATTTACATCACAATTCAAGCAAATATACTGTAAAAAATAAAATCATAAATTGATAGGAATAATATGAACAGTGACTAGACAAATGATGATACTAAGGAAAATTTTCACATTTAAAAATGATATTTTTATGATGCTAAAATAAAAAGAGAAAAATACACTCCCTGTCTTTGAGAGGTGCATATCAAGATATTTACAGATAAAATGATATGATTCTTGGATTTGCTTCAAAATAATCTAGGTGTTTGAGTGGATGGAGGTGTAGATGAAACAAGGTTGGCTGAGAGTTGAAAACTGATGTAGCTTCATGATGAGAAAATTGGATTCTTTATACTATTTTAATCTACATGTGTACATGTTTAAAATTGTCTATCAACTTAAAAAAATAATAACAGAATTGATATAGCAATCTTTTGTGGGGGAGGTGGGAAGTGGGTTTAAATTCCTTTTTACTCAAATTTACATTTTGGCAGCTCTTTCAGCAAGGATCTATGATTAATTTTTTCAATGTTTATCTGAAAATGTCTTTATATTTGCCTCACTAGTGAATGATAGTTCCTGTGGGCAAAGAATTCCAGGTTGACATTAATTTCCCTCAGATATTATTTCATCACTTTTTAGTATCTATTGTTGCTTATAATTTATCTGTCAGTCTAAAAGTTGCTTCTTCATAGGAAATATTTTCTTTCTGATGTCTTTTAAATCCTTACCTTTCTATTGTATGTTCTATAGCTTTACGATAATGTGTCCACTTCTTGATTTGATTTTTCCTCACTAGAAATCAATAACATGTGTTCTTTGAGATAATTTATTTCTTTGGCAATTGTGAAAATTTTTCAACTATCTTCTCCTCATATATTGCCTTTTTTTCAATCCTACTTTCTGGAGTTCCCATTGTATAGATGTTGAAATGTCTGCCCTCTATCTAACTTTCCCTTTCATATTTACCATCTATTTATATCTCTGTGGTGCATTCTGGGTAATTCCTACAGTGCTATCCTCCAAGTCACTAATTCTCTCTTCAGTTACATCTAATATGATGTTATCATATCTGTTATTAGAGTTTTTTATTCAAAGTCCACATTTTTCACTCCTAGGATTTGTATTTGTTTCTTTTAACGTCTGCCTTTTCTTTTTTTTTTTTTTTTTTTGCGGTATGCGGGCCTCTCACTGTTGTGGCCTCCCCCGTTGCGGAGCACAGGCTCCGGACGCGCAGGCTCCGGACGCGCAGGCTCAGCGGCCATGGCTCACGGGCCCAGCCGCTCCGCGGCATATGGGATCCTCCCAGACCGGGGCACGAACCCGTATCCCCTGCATCGGCAGGCGGACTCTCAACCACTTGCGCCACCAGGGAGGCCCAACGTCTGCCTTTTCTTGACCATGATATTTTATCACTTTATCTTAGAGTTTGAATTCTCATTTTTATAGCTTTAATTGTGTTAAATGTATTTATTGATATTTTTGATTCTCTTTTAGGATGCTTTCTAGCTACCTTAAGTTCTTGGGAGTCTGATCCTGATATCCATGACTCTTGCATATTTGGTGTGGATTTTGGACTGTTTCCTTTTTTTTTTAAGTAACAGATTATCTTTTAGAAGAGTTTTAGATTTATGGAGAAATTGAGAAGATAGTAAGGAAAGTTCCCATGTACTTCACATCCAGTTCCCCCTATTATTAACATCTTAAATTAGTGTGGTACATTGTTACAATTAATAAGCCAACACTGACATAAAATTATTAACTAAGGTCCATAGTTTATTCATATTTCCTTAGTTCTACCTAATGTCTTCTTCTGTTTCAGGATATCACCAGGATACTACATTATAGTTAGTTGACACATCTCCTTAGGCTCCTCTTAGTTGTGAGAGTTCCTCCAATTTTCCTTTTTTAAATGATATCAAAATATGATAGTTTCAAGGTATATTGATCAAATATTTTGTTGAATGCCCCTCTATTGGAATTTGTATGATACTTTACTCACAATTAGATTGGAGTTATAAAGTTTGAGAGGAAAATAACAGAGGTAATGTGGCATTTTCAATATATCATATCAAAGTACATCTTATCAACATGATTTATCACTGTTGGTTGTGACTTTCATTACCTGACTGAGGTGTTTATCAGGTTTATCCACTGTAAAGTTCCTAATGAGTTTTATAATTTCTGAAAATGAGATAATTTTGGCATGGCTTTTTCTTTGTGAGAAAACCCCATGGCCTGAGTCTTGGGCACTTATCTTCAGAGTGATTGTGAGTTTGCCTCTAATAGTAGCCCTGGGGGCCAATTTTTATGTTAATTTTTTGTGTTTGGGACTCTCAGATACATAAGTAGTGTAGATTTAAGTACCAAACACAAAGATGTTTCAGGATCAAGATACCAACTTTTTAGGAGTCTTCCCCATAGTTTTCTTGAACCAGTAGGGAATTTTTTTCAAATCCACGCTTCAATTGAGATTACAACAATTTGATGAACTTGGCTTTAGGTAAGGATCTAAGTTCTACCCTCCTACTTTATGCAGTCCTATTTCTAATCCCTAAATGAGAACTAGCTTTGTGGTCCCTAGTGTCCAATGCCCCATCACCATGTACACTACCACAAGACACTCACAGTATACAGTTTATATTATAGTTTTGGTTCACTTTGTTTTTTCAGTACTCCCATATTTATGGCACCCAAAGATGTAATTTTTTTCTTGCAAGCTGACAAATATACTACAATTAATTTTTATTTTATTTTATCCATAACTTAAATGAGTTGTTGCAGGGAGATTTTCTGATTTCCTCAGGCAACCGTATCTTTAGAATCTAAAGTCCTTCCCTCAATCTAGTTGGGTCTCTCTCCGCCAATAACACATGTGTGAAAAATTCCTTCCCATGTTATCTGTTCTGTAATGATACCACTATTGCATTAAAAATTTTCTAAGTCTCAATGGTTTATATTATTAATAGGCAAAACACCTGTCACAATGAACATCTAAAATCTTTTACTGAGTTGTGTGAAGAAATATTCAACAGAGATGTATCATTTTAACTTGTGTAATTTAAGTTAATTTAAGTAATTTAAGTGTAAATTGAACTTCAGCCATGAAAACTTCAGAGTAAATGGTTTTACTTTATTTTTATTCTAAAGACTGAACACACTGATCACACAAAGGCTTCACGGGACCCCCACAAGCTAATGAAATGAAGCATGAGTCAGAGAAAAGAAGCAAGTATCTTTAATGGTGCACAAAATTATGAACCTAAAAAGTGATTATTTACTGTAATGAAACATAAAGTAGAGGTTATAGCTTCAATGCCTTCACAGCCAGTTCTAAGTAACCTACCTTTTTTTTTTTTTTTTTGTGGTACGCGGGCCTCTCACTGTTGTGGCCTCTCCCGTTGTGGAGCACAGACTCCGGACGCGCAGGCTCAGCAGCCATGGCTCACGGGCCCAGCCGCTCCGCGGCATGTGGGATCTTCCCGGACCGGGGCACGAACCCGTGTCCCCTGCATCGGCAGATGGACTCTCAACCACTGCGCCACCAGGGAAGCCCTAACCTACCATTTTTATGTCTTAATATTTTAAATTACAAGTGTATTACAAAATCAATTCATTGTTTTCAAGGAAAAACCTAAATCAAGTAACATATTAAGAGATTACTGTCCATAATTCTCATTGTCCATCGTTCTTCAAGCATGAAATAGAGAGTTCAATAGCTAAGCCAACCTACATAAAAACTTTTCCTAAGGCATGTCCTTGATTCTATTTCTCAATGAATGTTAAATCTTATTAACAGGCACATTAGCACTTTAAACTTTTGCCAATAGGTTTGAACAAGAAAAATCAATAATGACAATAATATTTCAGATTGAAAGGTATAACTGGTTAAATACCTGCAACATGACAAAACATGAATGAGATAATAGCCTTTCCCTCTTTCCATGTAATGCAAATTTCCTGCATTTCATTTCCACATCTATACAAATAAATATTGTTCTCCTTATCCCCCAGAACTTAAAAAATATAACCACAGTATTTAAAGAAAATGATAATATCCTAGCTATATAAACTTCTTAGAAATAAAAGGTAATACAGTGCTTAAAATAATTACTGCATAAATATGCATATGATCCTCAAGTTGCCTGCTATATGTCTTTTTAAAAGTTTTGTCTTTTCATTTAGAGAGCATCTAAAGATAAAGATATTACCTTTCTACAGCAAACTGGCCAAAACTGAAATATCTAACCATGTTAAAAATCCAGGATGAAAGATAGTAATACCTCAAAATTAAAATGAAATACCTACTACATGTGGTAGAAGCTACCAGGGGTGTAAAAATGAGTATGAAAGCCACTTTTTTTTTTTTTTCAAAAAGTTTATGCCCTAATTGGGGAATGTATCTTTCCAGGTTCAATCAGCTTGGCAAGAATGAGCAGGGGCATTTTATCTGCACAGGGCTGCCCCTTTGACAGGGTTTTAGATGGGGCAGTTTCACTCAGAAGGGGAAGTAGGTAAGTACTTAATATGATGAATAATTTCAAAATTAGCTTTAGAATAGAGGGGTCATGGTGACCAAAGTTAGAGGTGGAATAATCAAGGCATGTCCTCAGAATGGCCAATAAAAAGGAAAGTTCAAGCAGAGACATGACCTGGATTTTATACCCTCCCCTTCCTCCGCTAGGAAGCATCTGAAAGGCTTAATGACAAACGGCAGACAAGATTAAGGCAATCAGGACTGGGTCAAACTTCTAAGAATAGAACTAGACAAGCTCATGTGGAATGAGGAAGACATATACTAGAGATCCAACTAGTGCAGGCAGCTGCAGAGTTTGTCCCTAGACTGAGATGCAAGTGAGGTAGTGAGAGGAAAAGGCAAGGCAGGGAGGAACCTGTGTTGGTGTGACCACCAGACTTTGCTTGGATTGCTGTGATGAACCTTTGCTGCCAACACCATTAGTACCAGAGTTCCTTTCTTCAGTACTAACACTGTTCACTCCATTTTAAGTGGCATGCCTGAAAGGTCAGAGGAAGCTGTTTAACCAAAATCTGGATAACACGACTGCAGAACAGTGAGGAGGACTGCTGAAGCATAGCAAGATCTCTGTAAAATATATCTACATCAAACAGTGAAAAATACAACTGAGTGGGTCATTTCCTTCCTCTCCTGGAAAATAACTCATCCTCCAAGATTTCTCCAGTGTCACCTCTCGTGGGAAGCCTTCCCTGACCACTCTGACATGTTGGCTTCATCTTTTCTGCTTCATTTTTCCTGTATTGAGAACCTTTCTAGTTCTTATTATATTAATGTGTAAATAAATATTTATACTTCAGACTGCACTTGGTTATAAGAATCTTTCCTACCTCAATGTCAAGACTAGTATACAATAGGTAATCAGTACATACTGTTGACTGTGAAAGAGAAAAAGGAAAGAAAGAAAAAAAGGAAGAGGGCAAAATGAAGGGAAGAAAGAAAGAAGGAAGGGAAGAAGGGAGGGAGGGAGGACAAAGGTAGGCTGGTTCACTATGTAACTGCATGTTGTCAGACCTGGCCTGGCTCCTGGTCAGCGCACTCCCCTTCCCCTCTATCTTCCTCTCAGCTGAGCCTCCTTATCGCCCCTAGCAGGCTTACCCACCTGCAGTGCCCAGGATCAATCCCACCTGACACAGTCAGATCTTAAGCCTTATTTTCCATAGATTTGGCATCACATCCCTTTCTAAAGCTCTAATCCTGAGACCGGGTACCCACCTGACCAACAAGGCCAGGGCTCCTGAGTTTCTTTCACCAGGCTGCTCTGTCCCAGGACTGAGAGACAGTTGCTACTCCCCAGGCCCATGGCTGGGACTCCTCCAGCTGCTGAGCAGAGGCCAGCAGGCTAACTCACTGCCAGACACGCTTGACTGACTCTCATGAGGGGCCAGCCCCAGCACGCTACCTGCTTTAACCAGACTGGCTCCCTCACTGTGGACCACCCTCCTAGATTCCTCCCAGCATGCCTAAGGCCCAGCCAGATCTTAAGGTTTAACAAGAGTGGAACATGTAATCACCGTGTGGATTTGGTTCTGTACGTGGAGGGAGGGTGACAGGGCTCTCCACTCTGCCTGTGAATGTTTAAGAAGTAATTTATGAAAGCAGTTCCACTTAAACACACTCAAAAGACCCTTTAAACATGTTGTTTCTCATGTTAGGAACTCTTGGTAGAAACTCAGATTTTTTTGTGAAAAAATTGTTTTTCAGGATATCTGTTTTTGTTTTTAAAGAAGGAATCTGATACCTGATGCCCATTCTATTGATATTAATATATCATTTTAAGTCAAAAGATCCATGCAAGGAAAACCCTTGGAACATCTGAAAGAACATGGGGAATAACATCTGCTCAGATAACTCAGCCAAACAGAGACCATGATTGGTCACAGGGAAAGGGCTGTGTTTATTGCCAAACCAATAATCAGTACGGACACACAATAGTTCCTAAATTAGTATTTGTTGAGTGAATGAATGAATGAACATGTGCTTATATGTGTGTTTGTATGTAGAAATAGGTAATGGGCGGGTGGAGATACACTGATGGTATCTATTGCATGACACCAAATGTTTTTATGATTTTGCTGCTTTTGAAGTACACTTGGTACTTCACCTTGTTACACTTTGGGCCCGCTTTCAGAGGCACAAGGAGAGCAAGAAGCCTTTGGTGGTGGAGAAGGGCATAATATATGCTGTGTTCTCATTCTAGAAAAGCAACTTTCCCATGAATTCCATCTGAGGCTGAGAGTTAGTTTAGTGGTGGTTGCTTATACCTAGAGTTTTCAAAATTAATCTGCCACAGAATCACCTCAAGGATAAGGTCTAGAATTACAGTATTGATACTAATATATTATACATATACATGTATATATATGTATGTGTGTATGTGGGTATAATTTAAAAAAGCAGTTCTACAAATTTATGCGTATAAAAGGCCAACATTAAATTGCCGCTCTGTCAGGAAATGTCAACTTAAATGTCTAACATTATGCCTCAGGCTTCAGCTCTCAGGAGCTTTGACAGACTAAAAGGGGAAGCAAAACCCGTAAACCATATCTTGTTTGGGTTCTATTAGCAGGTTCTGGTCTTATTGTGATGATGAAAAGGAAAGACATCATCTAAAGTAAGAGACTGTAAATTTTGTTCCAGTCTGTTACATAATGATCTGAAAGGAATTGAGGAAGTAGCTCTTTAATTCTGCTTTTTCTTTCTAATTCTGCTTCTTGACATAATTTAAGATTGGCTACAAAGGCTTTTTTTTATTATATATTCCAAAAGTATGACATCACAGGACTTTGTGCATGTAAAACATGTTTATTACAGATGAGTGAATACGTATTTAAAAATGCAATGTGCTCTAAGACTAAACCTCAAGTACACAAAAAAGGTATATGAATCTGGACGGCAATCCAGAGGTACCGTTAGACAGTGCTATTGTATGTAGTTTCAAATTATCAACTGAGCTTAAGACTTGTGAAAAATAGCCAAGGAAAGCATCATCCATATCTCAGCTGCACGTTTTCCTGTGCTCTCCTTAATTTTTCCTGGTGTGAACAGAGTTACCTACTTTTGCATAGAAAAGGCAAATCTAAACAGCAAAGATATATTAAAAATCACAGAGCAGAGAGACCTTCAAGATAGTGTAGGAGTAAGACGTAAAGATCACCTTCCTCCCCACAAATACATGAGAAATGCATCTACATGTGGAACAACTGCTACAGAACATCTACTGAACGCTGGCAGACCTCAGACTTCCCAAAAGGCAAGAAACTCCCCACATACCTGGGTAGGGCAAAAGAAAAAAGAAAAAACAGAGATAAAAGAATAGGGACAGGACCTGCACCACTGGGAGGGAGCTGTGAAGGAGGAAAAGTTTCCACACACTAGGAAGTCCCTTCACTGGCAGAGACGGGGGTGGCGGGGGTGGGTGCAGCTTCAGAGCCACAAAGGAGAGTGCAGCAACAGGGGTGCGGAGGGCAAAGCAGAGAGATTCCCGCACAGAGGATCAGTGCCAACCAGCACTCACTAGCCCAAGAGGCTTGTCTGCTCACCTGCCGGCCGGGACAGGTGGGGGCTGGGAGGTGAGGCTCGGGCTTGGGAGGTCAGATCCCAGGGAGAGTACTGCAGTTGGCTGCGTGAACACAGCCTGAAGGGGGCTAGTGCACCACAGCTAGCCGGGAGGTAGTCCAGGAAAAAGTCTGGACCTGCCTAAGAGGCAAGAGACCATTGTTTCGGGGTGCGCGAAGAGAGGGGATTCAGAGCACTGTGGAAAAGAGCTCCAGAGATGGGCGTGAGCCGCGGCTATCAGCGCGGACAGCAGAGACAGGCATGAAACGCTAAGGCTGCTGCTGCAGCCACCAAGAAGCCTGTGTGCAAGCACAGGTCACTATCCACACCTCCCCTCCTGGGAGCCTGTGCAGCCTACCACTGCACCAGAACCCTAGGAGCTATGTGAACAAAGAAGAGACAGGGAAATTTCTCCCAGCAGCCTTAGGAGCAGTGGATTAAATCTCCACAATCAACTTAATGTATGCTGCATCTTTGGAATATCTGAATAAACAACGAATCATCGCAAAATTGAGGCCATGGACTTTGGGAGCAACTGTAGACTTGGGGTTTGCTTTCTGCATATAATTTGTTTCTGGTTTTATGTTTATCTTAGTTTAGTATTTAGGATTTATTATCATTGGAAGATTTGTTTATTGATTTGGTGGCTCTCATCCTTTTTTTAAAATATATATAGATTTTTTTTTTTCCTTTTTCTCTTTTTGTGAGTGTGTATGTGCATGCTTCTTTGTGTGATTTTGTCTGTATAGCTTTGCTTTTAACATTTTTCCTATGGTTCTGTCCGTCCGTTTATATTTTTTGTTTTTGGCTTTAGTAGAGTTTTTAACACTTCTTTTCATTGGTGGATTTGTTTTTTGGTTTGGTGGCTCTCTTCTTTTTTCTTTCTTTTTTTTAAATTACTCAAAAAAATTTTTTAATAATCTTTTTCTATTTTTTATTTTAATAACTATGTTATTTTCTTTCTTTCTTTCTTTTTTTCTCCCTTTTCTTCTGAGCTGTGTGGCTCACAGGGACTTGGTGCTCTGGCTGGGTGTCACGTCTGTGCCTCTGAGGTGGGAGAGCCAAGTTCAGGACATTGGTCCACCAGAGACCTCCCAGCTCCACATAATATGAAACGGCAAAAGCTCTCCCAGAGATCTCCATCGACACAGCTCCATTCAATGACCAACAAGCTATAGTGCTGGACACCCTATGCCAAACATCCAGCAAGACAGGGACACAACCCCACCCAAAAGCAGAGAGGCTGCCTAAATTCATAATGTCACAGACACCCCAAAACACACCAGTGGATGCAGTCCTACCCACTAGAAAGACAAGATCCAGCCTCATCCACTAGAACACAGGCACCAGTCGCTTCCACCAGTAAGCCTACACAGCCCACTGAGCCAACCTTAGACACTGGGGGAAGACACCAAAAACAACAGGAACTATGAATCTGCAGCCTGCAAAAAGGAGACCCCAAACACAGAAAGTTAAGCAAATTGAGAAGACAAAGAAGCAAACAGCAGATGAAGGAGCAAGGTAAAAACCCACCAGACCAAACAAATGAAGAGGAAATAAGCAGTCTACCTGAAAAAGAATTCAGAGTAATGATAGTAAAGATGATGCAAAATATTGGAAATAGACTGGACAGAATAAAAGAAACCTTTAACAAGGACCGAGAAGAACTAAAGAGCAAACAAACAATGATGAACTACACAATAAATGAAATTAAAAATTCTCTAAAAGGAATCAATAGCAGAATAACTGAGGCAGAAGAACAGATAAGTGACCTGGAAGACAAAATAGTGGAAATAACTACCACAGAGCAGAATAAAGAAAAAAGAATGAAAAGAATTGAGGACAGTCTCAGAGAGCACTGGGACAACATTAAACGCACCAACATTCGAATTATAGGGGTTCCAGAAGAAGAAGAGAAAAAGAAAGGAACTGAGAAAATATTTGAAGGATTATAGTTGAAAACTTCCCTAATATGGGAAAGGAAATAGTCAATCAAGTCCAGGAAGTGCAGAGAGTCCCATACAGAATAAATCCAATGAGAAACACTCCGAGACACATAATCAAACTATCAAAAATTAAATACAAAGAAAAAATATTAAAAGCAGCAAGGGAAAAGCAACAAATAACATACAAGGGAATCCCCATAATGTTAACACCCGATCTTTCAGCAGAAACTCTGCGAGCCAGAAGGGAGTGGCAGGACATATTTAAAGTGATGAAAGGGAAAAACCTACAACCAAGGTTACTCCACTCAGTAAGGATCTCATTCAGATGCGACGGAGAAATGAAAACCTTTACAGACAAGCAAAAGCTAAGAGAATTCAACACCACCAAACCAGCTTTACAACAAATGCTAAAGGAACTTTGCTAGGCAGGAAAAACAAGAGACAGAAAAGAACTACGATAACGAACCCCCCAAAATTAAGAAAATGGTAATAGGAACATACATGTCGGTAACTACCTTAAATGTGAATAGATTAAATGCTCCACCCAAAAGACAGAGACTGGCTGAATGGATAAAAAAAACAAGACCCGGATATATGCTGTCTACAAGAGACCCACTTCAAACCTAGGGACAAATGCAAACTGGAAAGTGAGGGGATGGAAAAAGATATTCCATGAAAATGGAAATCAAAATAAAGCTAGAGTAGCAATTCTCATATCAGATAAAATAGACTTTAAAATAAAGAGTATCACAAGAGACAAAAGAAGGACACTATGTACTGATAAAGGGATCAATCCAAGAAGAAGATATAACAATTGTAAATATTTATGCATCCAACATAGGAGCACCTCAATACATAAAGCAGATGCTAAAAGCCATAAAAGGGGAAATCAACAGTAACACACAATCATAGTAGGGGAATTTTAACACCGGACTTTCACCAATGGACAGATCAACCAAAATGAAAATAAATAAGGAAACACAAGCTTTAAATGATACATTAAACAAGATGAACGTACTTGATATATATAGAACACTCCATCCAAAAACAACAGAATACACTTTCTTCTCAAGTGCTCATGGAACATTCTCCAGGATAAATCATATCTTGGGTCACAAATCAAGCCTGGGTAAACTTAAGAAAATTGAAATTGTATCAAGTATCTTTTCTGACCACGCTATGAGACTAGATATCAAATACAGGAAAAAAATCTGTAAAAAAATACAAATACATGGAGGCTAAATAATACACTACTAAATAACCAAGAGATCATTGAAGAAATCAAAGAGGAAATCAAAAAATACCTAGACACAAATGAAAATGAAAACACCACAACCCAAAACCTATGGGATGCAGCAAAAGCAGTTCTAAGGGAAGTTTATAGCAATACAATCCTACCTCAAGAAACAAGAAACATCTCAAATACACAACCTAACCTTACACCTAAAGCAATTAGAGAAAGAAGAAGAAGAACAACAAAAAAACCCAAACATAGCAGAAGGAAAGAAATCATAAAGATCAGATCAGAAATAAATGAAAAAGAAATGAAGGAAACGATAGCAAAGATCAATAAAACTAAAAGCTGGTTTTTGAGAAGATAAACAAAATGGATAAACCATTAGCCAGACTCATCAAGAAAAAATGGAGAAGACACACATCAATAGAATTAGAAATGAAAAAGGAGAAGTTACAAGTGACACTGCAGAAATATAAAGTATCATGAGAGATTACTACAAGCAACTATATGCCAATAAAATAGACAACGTAGAAGAAATGTACAAATTCTTACAAAAACACAACCTTCTGAGACTGAAGCAGGAAAAAATAGAAAATATAAACAGACCAAACACAAGCACTGAAATTGAGACTTAAAAATCTTCCAACAAACAAAAGCCCAGACCAGATGGCTTCACAGGCGAATTCTATCAAATATTTACAGAAGAGCTAACACCTATCCTTCTCAAATTATCCAAAATATAGCAGAGGGAAGAACACCCCCAAACTCCTTCTATGAGGCCACCATCATTCTCATACCAAATCCAGTCAAAGATGTCACAAAGAAAGAAAACTACAGGCCAATATCACTGATGAAACTACAGGCCAATATCAGTGACAGATGGAAAAATTCTCAACAAAATACTAGCAAACAGAATCCAACAGCACATTAAAAGGATCATACACCATGATCAAGTGGGGTTTATCCAAGGAATGCAAGGATTCTTCAATATATGCAAATCAATCAATGTGATACACCATATTAACAAATTGATGAAGAAAAACCATATGATCATCTCATAGATGCAGAGAAAGCGTTGGACAAAATTCAACAACCATTTATGAAAAAAAACGTCCAGAAAGTAGGCATAGAGGGAACTTACCTCAACATAATAAAGGCCATATATGACAAACCCACAGCCAACATTGTTCTCAATGGTGAAAAATTGAAACCTTTTCCACTAAGATCAGGAACAAGACAAGGTTGTCGACTCTCACCACTATTATTCAACATTGTTTTGGAAGTTTTAGCCACAGCAATCAGAGGGAAAAAAAGAAATAAAAGGAATACAAATTGGAAAAGAAGAAGTAAAGCTGTCACTGTCTGCCGATGACATGATACTGTACATAGAGAATCCTAAAGATGCTACCAGAAAACTACTAGAGCTAATCAATGAACTTGGTAAAGTAGCAGGATACAAACTTAATGCACAGAAATCTCTTGCATTCTTATACACTAATGATGAAATATCTGAAAGAGAAATTAACGAAACACTCTCATATACCACTGCAACAAAAAGAATAAAATACATAGGAATAAACCTACCTAAGGAGACAAAAGACCTGTATGCAGAAAACTGTAAAACACTGATGAAAGAAGTTAAAGATGATACAAACAGATGGAGAGATATACCACGTTGTTGCACTGGAAGAATCAACACTGTGAAAATGACTCTACTACCCAAAGCAATCTACAGATTCAATGCAATCCCTATCAAACTACCAATGGCATTTTTCACAGAACTATAACAAAAAAATTCTCAATTTATATGGAAACATAAAAGACCCCGAATAGCCAAAGCAGTCTTGAGAAAGAAAAGTGGAGCTGGAGGAATCAGGCCCCCAGACTTCAGACTATACTACAAAGCTCCAGTAATCAAGACATTATGGTACTGGCACAAAAACAGAAATATAGATCAATGGAACAGGATAGAAAGCCCAGAGAAACCCACACACATATGGTCACCTTATGTTTGATAAAGGAGGCAAGAATACACAATGGAGAAAAGACAGCCTCTTCAATAAGTGGTGCTGGGAAAACTGGACAGCTACCTGTAAAAGAATGAAATTAGAACACTCCCTAACAACATACACAAAAATAAACCCAAAATGGACTAATGACCTAAATGTAAGGCCAGACACTCTAAAACTCTTAGAGGAAAACATAGGCAGAACACTCTATGACATAAATCACAGCAACATCCTTTTTGACCCACCTCCTAGAGAAATGGAAATAAAAATAAACAAATGGGACCTAATGAAACTTAAAAGCTTTTGCATAGCAAAGGAAACCATAAACAAGACAGAAGGACAGCCTTCAGAATGGGAGAAAATATTTGCAAATGAAGCAACTGACAAAGCGTTAATTTCCAAAAGTTACAAGAAGCTCATGCAGCTCAATACCAAAAAAAAAAACAGACAACACAATCCAAAAATGGGCAGAAGACCTCAATGGACATTTCTCCAAAGAGGACGTACAGATTGCCAACAAACATGAAGGGATGCTCAACATCACTAATCATTAGAGAAATGCAGATCAAAGCTACAATGAGGTATCATCTCACACCAGTCAGAATGGCCATCATGAAAAAATGCAGAAACAGTAAATGCTGGAGAGGGTGTGGAGAAAAGGGAACCCTCTTGCCTTGTTGGTGGGAATGTGAATTGATACAGCCACTGTGGAGAACAGTATGGAGGTTCCTGAAAAAACTAAAAATAGAACTACCATATGACCCAGCAGTCCCACTACTGGGCATATACCATGAGAAAACCATAATTCAAAAAGAGTCATGTACCACAATGTTCACTCCAGCACTATTTACAATAGCTAGGATATGGAAGCAACCTAAATGCCCACCGACAGATGAATGGATAAAGAAGTTATGGTACATATATACAATGGAATATTACTCAGCCATAAAAAGGAATGAAATTGGGTCATCTGTAAAGACATGGATGGATCTAGAGACTGTCATACAGAATTAAGTAAGTCAGAAAGAGGAAAGCAAATATCGCATATTAATGCATATATGTGGAACCTAGGAAAAAAATGGTTCTCAAGAACCTGGGGGCAGGAGAGAAATAAAGATTCAGATGTAGAGAATGGACTTAAGGATGTGGGGAGGGGAAAGGGTAAGCTGGATCAAAGTGAGAGAGTGGCATGGACATATATACACTACCAAACGTAAAATAGATAGCTAGTGGGAAGCAGCTTCATAGCACAGGGAGATCAGCTCGGTGCTTTGTGGCCACCTAGAGTTGTAGGGTAGGGAGAGTGGGAGGGAAATGCAAGAGGGAAGAGATATGGGGACATATTTATATGTATAGTTGATTCACTTTGTTATAAAGCAGAAACTAACACACCGTTGTAAAGCAATTATACTCCAATAAAGATGTTAAAAAAACAAAAAATCACAGAGCAAAGGCACGAGCCCTGAGTGGGAGTCAAGAACCCTGTCTTCTTATTGGACCTTTGCACTTTATAAGCTGTGTGACCTTGAAGAAGTCACTAAATCTCCCTAAGTCACATTTCCCTCAGTGATTAAAGTAATAATAATAATGAATAACACTGATCTCATTTGAGTATTGTGGTCGAAACAGTGCTATGTATTTACCACACCATTTCCTCTTCCTGGGAATGCTGGAAGACTCCATTCTTCCCAGGCTTCCTTGTAGTTAGGTTGGGGGTCACTTGCCTGAATTCTGACCCATGGAATGTGGGCAGAAGTGACATAAGCCATTGACGAACTGCTCTGTAAATACATCCCACAAGATCCACCAGCTGTCTCTTCCTGTTTTGTGACTGGAGCCACATACCACATAGAGTAGCTACAAGATAGAGAAGCAACCTGAGACTCTGTGTCACCACCTGTAGGAGAGCCTGAGTAGAACAGCCACCAATCTACTCGACATTGATGTGAGCAAGAAATTAACCTTATTGTTTTAACCACTAAGATTTTTAGGTTTGTTACCACAGCATAATATAGCCTACCCTGACTAAGAAAAGGACTAAATGAGAAAATTAAATTTACTTGTTTTATATCTAAATGTGCTATACTGCTATGCAGGTTAGTACTGGGAGCAATGATGGAGAGCTTGTAAAAATTAATAGAACTTCTAAGGTTTTTTTGATATTATACCATTACATAGATTATATAAAGGCTTCCTGAAAGATAGAATCCAGTCACTATAGACCAGCCACATTCTTACTTAAATATTAGTATATTTATTTGCCCTTAACATATCTGGGACATAAATACATAGATGATCCATTTTACCAAGTATTTTAACTGATATGACTAGGTAGTTGAAGCCCTATCACTTATACTCACTACAATGACACTAAGTGACACTAAGTTCCTAAAGAGAGTGACCTCTGGCCCAAAGCTGAAAATCCACACCTATGTGAAATGATTCTCTCACTTTAAAATTAAAACTGAGTGTGTGATTGTGACCATTTTTAAAATTTCCTCTTAGGAGATCTCTTGTCTTGATCATGAGCACTCCAAAAAAAAAAAAAAAAAGCAAAACGCTAAGATTATAGATAATACAATTTTGTATAGACTGATTTTTGCCTAAATCTCAAGTGCAACTTATACAGAACTGGGGGGAAGCCCTCCTGAGAACCTGAAAAATTGGTATTTAAGGTACTATTATTATTTTTTTATGTGGTCCCAAATTTTCTTGATCAAATTGTTTAGTCAATCAAAGAATTATCTCCTTTAGAGGTTTTTGAAGGTATATTAATTCAAGTCAATAAAAGGAATCATTGATCAAATCCAACAGGACTGTATCAGTTCTAGGCTCCTTATTAGATGATTATTAGCTGTTGCTGTACAAATATCACTGACAGGATTAATAAGATTTGTCACAGGATCAAAAGGCCAAAAATCAGTTCAGAGAAGGCTAAAAATATTCCTTAAATTTAAGTTTTAAATGCAGCTTTCCAAAAATCAGACATGTATTTTAGAGCAATCTTGACATCTCCAGAAGTGCATAAATGAATTAAACCTGTCAATGACCTACTTTAATGAAAGAAATTACAGCCATCTTAAATACTTATAATTTATCTTTATGATGATATTGAGTTGCTAATTTTAGAATTCAGAAATGAGAAATTATGGCAAATAACTGCATTTAGCAAAATCAACCACCTAGAGGACAGTCAAGTATATACTTCAGGTAAACAGAACATTGAGTTTGCCCATTCCTGAACGTCTTGCCATTGCTAAAAATGTACACTGTATCTTCCCACACAGGTTGAAGGAACCACAAGGAAATACAGGCCAACTCACTAGAGTTGATTCTATACACACCAACCATGTATACATATATTGAAACAAAGCAGCTTGACAAGGGTACCTGAACAGCAGCTTACCTTCCCACAATGGCAGGGACTGCTCATTGCCTGCCAAACCTCCACCCTCCCGTTCTTCCTTAGAAAACAGAGCACTGCTTCTTTTTGATGAGCACATTTCTTCCTGGCATAAAACTATATTATCCATGAATGAACATTTGATCAATTCAAGGATATGAGACATCAGATAAAGCTGCTTAAAGAAAACTGGCTTGTCTTTTAGGGGCCACCTTTTTGATTTTTTGCCTTTCTTACTCCTCCTGACCCCCATATTTTTGATGCCTAGAGTCCAGCAGCCTCTGTGGACCCTGAGTTCCACACAGTAGGAAGGAAGAGCAGAAAAGCCAGAGCTTGAGCACTTGATGACAGGATGGGATTACTGCACAGCCACTCTAGTCTACATCTAAGCTACTTTCACAGGGGACAGAAACATTTTTCTATCTCCTTTAAGTCACTATTATTTGGGGGTTTTCTGTTATGGGAAGCTAAAGTGATTTTAACTTATATAATTAGTCAATTCAGTTTCTTTTTAAATAGCCAAGAACCATAAATTAACTCTCTAGCTAATTTGTCTGCTGTTTTAAATAGACAGATTTGTATATGTAGACTCAATTTTAACTTTTTTTATCCTATTTAACAGTACTAGTCAAATTTGTTAAAATACTAATATGTCATGTAAGAAAATCGTCACTATGAATGACTTATTTTAATGTTTCCTTCACATATTATAAGAAACCTAGATATAAAAATTTATCGGGAATCCAGTACATTCCCAAGGAAAATTTCTCTTCTAGTTCCCAAAGAATACCAAAAGAAGAAGAAGAAAGAAGAGAGGGGGAGGGGGAGGGGAGGGGGAGGGGAGGGGGAGGGAGGAGGACAGGGAGAGGGAGAGGAAGAGGAAGAAGAAGAAGAAGAAGAAGAAGAAGAAGAAGAAGAAACCCCGTATATTTATATTTTCTAAAGTAATTTGGGGAAGAAGAAAAATACTCTGCTATAGAATGTGCATTGACATGTGGTAATATGAAGAGCACTTTCTAGTTTAAACTATTTTCTATCATTTCTATTTCCAACATTCTGTTTTTAAAAACCTATTGATTCTTATATGGGAACAATGGTAAAAATTTTAATTTTCAAATAAAATTTAAGCTGAAACCTCCTGATGATGATTTACAAAGGATAACATTTCTTAAAAGTTGGGGATCAAGTAAACAAGTTCTAACTTGTTTTCTAAAAACCTAAAGCTCTGTATAATCATATCTATTTCAACCACATACATGAAAAGAGGGAGCAAGAGGAAGAGGGAGAGAGAAAACAAACCTATTTATGTCTATCTGGGTCCTAAATGATAAGGACCCCATTCTACTGTATACTTTGTTCCTCCCCTACCATGTAGTATAGACTGGGGCTAGGTAAGCTTTCATCTTTCAACCTAGAAATAAAAATAATAAATAGTTACAAGATTTTATTATCAAGAAAGAACTCCTAGTACAGAAATCTCTCTCTTCCTCATCTCACTTTGATCTTTCTCTCTCTACTCTGAAAAGGAAGAAAGAAAAAGCAAAATGCCATTACCAACTTCTTTTTTATTTTTCACAGTAAGTCACTGATATATTAAGCTCTCAGGCTACAAAGTCATAATGCTTTTAGTCATTATTATGAAAAAAAAAGATAAAAACCACAAGTCTCCAGATGTATTGTGTTAAAATTCATATTAAAAGTGACTCTATCATGCAGTCACTATTGAAAACAGTATGGAGGTTTCTCAAAAAACTAAAAATAGAGTTGCCATATGATCCAGCAATTCAACTCCTGGGCATATATCTGGACAAAACTATAATTCAAAAAGATACATGCACCCCTATGTTCATAGCAGCACTATTCACAATAGCCAAGACATACATACAACCTAAATGTCCATCAACAGATGAATGGATAAAGAAGATGTGGTATATATACACAATGGAATATTACTCAGCCATAAAAAAGAATGAAATAATGCCATTCACAGCAACATGGATGATCCCTGAGATAAGCATACTAAGTGAAGTAAGTCAGAAAGAGAAAGACAAATACCATATGATATTACTTATATGTGGAATCTAAAATATGACACAAATAAACTTATCTATAAAACAGAAACACACTCAAAGATATAGAGAACAGCCTTGTGGTTGCCAAGGTGGCAGGGGTGTGAGGGAGGGATGGATTGGGAGTTTGGGCTTAGCAGATGCAAACTAGTATATATAGAACTGATAAACAACAAGGTCCTACTGTGTAGCACAGGGAACTATATTTGATATCCTGTGGTAATCTATAATGGAAAAGAATATGAAGAAGAATGCATATATATATTTATATACGTGTATAACTGAATCAGTTTGCTGCACAGCAGAAATTAACACATTTCAAATCAACTATACTTCAATAAAATAAATTTTTTTAAAAAGTGACTATCATCTACTATATGTGTGTTCATCTCAATAGCTTATTGCTGCTATAGTTTATGCCAAAGATAGAAATATAAAGCTTGATGAGAACAACAGTATTCTGCATATTTTGAAGTCAGTTAAAATAACATTTAGGCAAACCCAAGATATTTCTATTATCAATTTTCTAAGATTATAATTTGCGTGGTTGATGACTACAGCAAAATTAATTTTCTTTAAAGTATCACAGAACTTACTAAACATTTTATGGTTGGTGTAGTAATAAAATATATTTTAAGTGTTGTTCAGGACTTACCACCTCCACCTCCAAGAAGACTGGCATTTGCTGTTCGAAAGAAAACAAAATAAAAGACATTAAATAATATATAACAATATAATATGCCAGAGTAGTTCAAGAAAAATTGGTAATGATCATGCTGTACATACACACACACACACACACACACACATATATATCACAATATGTTCTTTCATATAAAGACAGACTTTATTACTGTTTTATTATGGTATGAAAATTGAAATATTTTACTATTTTTCTCTTTTTTGTCTTCAAATGAATATTTTTACAATATGCTTCCTTCTAATAAAATGAAGTACGTATGTGATCCTTTTTTTTCCATTCTGTATCTAAATTAATCTTTTGGTTTCTCCATTTTATCAACTAGAGATAGAACAATGTTATTTAGGCAATTTCAACAATTTCAAAGGACAATGTAACAAGAAAGTATAATGATAATTTTAATTAAATTAAACACCATCAAATAAAGCTATCTCAAGACACTCTGCAATAAGAACGAACTCAAATAGTGACAGATTTATTCGTTTTTACATTAATTTTTTGTTTGAGGGAAAGAAATAAATTTTAAATATTTTTGTAAAACAATGATGTGTCATTTCTTACCCATTTATCCATTAACCTAGCACATATAATTATGAAATCAAATAATAAGCAAAATATAAGACCATTCCATTTAGATTTTTTTTAAGAGGTCAGATTTTCAGAAGGTTCCAATGCAGTGTTCTGCTCAAGTATTAAGCAACTTTACGCCTATGTTTATCTAGTCTCTACAAAAGCCAGAAAACAGAAGTCCTGCAGCAACATAAAAAAAGTATGTGGTAATCTAAGTCCCTTTCTTTGTGGAGAAACCTGAGCTACCAAAAGATTAAAGAAATCACTTAAGAAAGAGGAGTAGGGATCTTTAACTTGAATTTTCCTGTGATGTCCACAAACCACGCACTGCCATAATAAGAGAAGCAAATATCAGAGTGTTAATGATTCTATCAATAAATAATGGAGCATTTTAAGAATAAATGCCTATATTCATATGTGATGGTTTGCTAATTATTGAAACACTAAAGAGAACATCATGAAAATTCGTGGAGAACAAATGCCTTTGAAGGTTTTCTCAATATGTCAATCTTAGAGCATCAAATCTTGTCTCATATGATCTTTCAAGTACAGGGCCATCTAATTGCTGCTCATGCCTTCCCCGCAGTGCTTTCATCACAAATATGGACTGCGTAGCAATGCCATTAGTCAACCATAAACAAAATTCGCTTCAGATATTACATTTTATTTACTTTTTTAACTTTTTTTTTCTTTATTTGGGTTGCGCCACGTGGCATGTGGGATTTTAGTTCCCTGACCATGGATCAAACCTGTGCCTCTTGCAGTGGAAGCACGCAGAGTGTTAACCACTAGACCGCCAGGGAAGTCCCACTTCAGATATTATAAAGTCATCTGCCACCCTGTCACCTCAGGTCCCCCAACTCCTTCTGACTTCACAGTGAAAATGTGTAGTATTTACATAGATCGAATCCAGGACTTAATGCCCTGCCCCAAATCAAACTTTGTAACTGTTGAAGTGGTAACTTGCTGAAGGGGAATGAGGAAAGATGTTATGAATTCTATCTTGGTTCCATACCCTTTAGTGGATGGGAGAAATTTCATGATGTCTCTTGGCAAACCCAAACATTTTCTTAAAAATCTTAGCTACATGCATTTATAAAACTGCATGGCATTTCACACTCCTGCCGATTTTTTATTTTTATATTTGACTGAGAACTCCTTCCCTGTCTATAGGTTTTCCAGATCCCAGAAACTCCATCTGTTGTCCTCCAATTTATACATATTCATTCATAAAGAAAAATTTATTTCCAACAACAAACAACAACAGCAATGAATAGTAGCTTTACATGCAAATTATCATGCCCAGAATCACAATAACACAATATAACCTATTTTCACCCAATGCTTTGCTTAATAAAGGTGGAGCCTGCCTCTTTTGAGAGCACAGCCCAAGACCCATCTGTTTAACCAGGCCCTCGTCCAATAGAGGTGGGTGGATGTGTGGGAGCAGGTGTAGGAACTGGAACTGAAAAACCATCAAGTCAGTTTATGTCAGATGTGTGCTCATGTCTAGGTGAGCATGTCTGGCCACATTTTAACATCTACATAGAAGTATTTTATAAAATTGTGGCATTTACATAGGGCACAATCACTTTTAAGATAATTTCATGTGCATTACCAGTCATGTAATAGAATCTTAATCTAAGCTACTTAAATATATTCAAAGCAATTCTAATAACTGTAATCCTGATAATGATTTTTCTAAAGAACCCATCACATTTAAGTCTATTTTATCAATTTCTGTTCTCTAAAAAATAAAATGTTTACATTATTAGGAAAAATATCAAGAAAATTTTCTTCAGTAAAAGTGACAAAATATTGGCAAATAAAAGTGAAACTATATTATGATTTCTAATATTATTCTACCTTCACAAAGCACCTTATGCATAATATAACTGATTGTCAACATTTATTGGTCAGGTGGATTAATATAATTTCTTCCATTTCACAAAAGTGAAAATGACTTTTGTGTTTCTAAAATTAGTAGTCATTTAATTTTTACTTAATTATTTCTAATAAATCGAGGTATATCCCAATTAGAGAGGAAGCACCTAAAGATAAAGTCTGAGTTTAATAATTTGGCCTGCATTTAATAAGTTCTCAATACATGTTTTCCAATAGTGAGATAACTGGCAGGATTAATCTCATTTCTTTATTGATGTAGAAGAGTTTTTTGTTTACTGAAGTGTGTGGAAAGAGCAAACTTTGATACTTTTCTTCCTGCAAGATTGAGGTCTGTTAAAGAAACTCTTAAAAGTTTATTTGGAAATAGTGATTAAAAATGTATGAAATATGTTTATATAGTTATGTCCCTCCCTAGGTCCCCTGCTAGAGGGAATTTTGGATATGCCTCTTGTTATTCCTAGAGTTTCACATGGAAGGTAAAGGAGAAAGGAATAAAGAAAACTTAAAGTTGATAAGCATGATGCTACTGCTTCTAAATTGAGATTTAAAAATCTCTTCTCTGAGCATGCTTACTAATCAACACTATTTTCCTTTTTTTATTTTTAATTTTTTATTAGATTTAGGCTCATTTAGCCACTCCCTGTCAAGACTACTTCAAAGATAGTGCCATACATATATATTTTTTTTTCTTAGTTTGCTACTCTTTTCTTTTCTTTTTTCTTATACAGCAGGTTCTTATTAGTTATCCTCTTTATACATATTAGTGTATAAGTGTCAATGCCAATCTCCCAATTCATCACACCACCACACCTGCCCCCTCCACTTTCCCCCATTGGTGTCCATGTTTCTTCTCTACATCTGTGTCTCTATTTCTGCCCTGCAAACTGGTTCATCTGTAGCATTTTTCTAGGTTCCACATATATGCATTAATATACGAAAAATGTTTTTCTCTTTCTGACTTACTTCACTCTGTATGACAGTCTCTAGATCCACCCACATCTCTACAAATGACTCAATTTCATTCCTTTTTAAGGCTAATATTCCATTGCATATATGTACCACATCTTATTTATCCATTCATCTGCCGATGGACATTTAGGTTGCTTCCATGAGCTGACTATTGTAGATACTGCTGCAATGAACATTGGGGTGCATGTGTCTTTTTGAATTATGTTCTTCTCTGGGTATATGCCCAGTAGTGGGATTGCTGGGTCATATGGAAATTCTATTTTTAGATTTTTAAAGAACCTCCATACTGTTCTCCATAGTGGCTGTATCAATTTACATTCCCACCAACAGTGCAAGAGGGCTCCCTTTTCTCCACACCGTCTCCAGCAGTTGTTGTTTGCAGATTTTCTGATGCCCATTCTAACTGTTGTGAGGTGATGTCTCATTGTAGTTTTGATTTGTATTTCTCTAATAATTAGTGATGTTGAGCAGCTTTTCATGTGCTTCTTGGCCATCTCTATGTCTTCTTTGGATAAATGTCTATTTAGGTCTGCCCATTTTTCGATTGGGTTGATTGTTTTTTTAATATTGAGCTGCATGAGCTGTTTAAAAATTTTGGAGATTAATCCTTTGTCCATTGATTTGTTTGCAATTATTTTCCCATTCTGAGGGTTGTCTTATTCTCGTTTGTAGTTTCCTTTGTTTTGCAAAAACTTTTAAGTTTCATTAGGTCCCATTTGTTTATTTTTGTTTTTATTTCCATCACTCTAGGAGGTGGATCAAAAAAGATCTTGCTGTGATTTATGTCAAAGAGTATTCTGCCTGTCTTCCTCTAAGAGTTTTATAGTGTGCAGTCTTATATTTAGGTCTCTAATCCATCTTGAGTTTATTTTTGTGTATGTTGTTAGGGAGTCTTCTAATTTCATTCTTTTACATGTAGCTTTCCAGTTTTCCCAGCACCATTTATTGAAGAGATTGTCTTTTCTCCATTGTATATTCTTGCCTCCTTTGACAAAAATTACTTGACCATAGGTGCGTGGGTTTATCTCTGGGTTTTCTATATCCTGTTCCACTGAGCTATATTTCTGTTTTTGTGCCAGTACCATACTGTCTTGATTACTGTAGCTTTGTAGTATAGTCTGAACTCAGGGAGTCTGATTCCTCCAGCTCTGTTTTTTTTCCCTCAAGATTGCTTTGGCAATTCAGGGTCTTTTGTGTCTCCATATAAATTTTAAGATTTTTTTTTCTAGTTCTGTAAAAAATGCCATTGGTAATTTGACAGGGATTGCATTGAGTCTATAGATTGCTTTGGGTAGTACAGTCATTTTCACAATATTGTTTATTTCAATATGAGAACATGATATAACTCTCCATCTGTTTTTATCAACTTTAATTTCTTTCATCAGTGTCTTCTAGTTTTCTGCATACAGGTCTTTTGTCTCCCCAGGTAGGTTTATTCCTAGGTATTTTATTCTTTTTGTTGCCATGGTAAATGAGAGTGTTTCCTTAATTTCTCCTTCAGATTTTTCATCATTAGTGTATAGGAATGCAAGAGATTTCTGTGAATTAATTTTAGAACCTGCAACTTTACCAAATTCATTGATTAGCTCTAGTAGTTCTCTGGTGGCATCTTTAGGATTCTCAGTGTATAGTATCATGTCCTCTGCAAATAGTGACAGTTTTACTTCTTCTTTTCCAATTTGTATTCCTTTTATTTCTTTTTCTCCTGATTGCCATGGTTAGGAATTACAAAATTATGTTGAATAATAGTGGTGAGAGTGGACATCCTTGTCTTGTTCCTCATCTTAGAGGAAATGCTTTCAGTTTTTCACCATTGAGAATGATGTTTGCTGTGGGTTTGTCATATATGGCCTTTATTATGTTGAGGTAGGTTCCCTCAATGCCCACTTACTGGAGAGGTTTTATCATAAATGAGTGTTGAATTTTCTCAAAAGCTTTTTCTGCATCTATTGAGAAGATCGTATGGTTTTTATTCTTCAATTTGTTAATGAGGTGTATCACATTGATTTATTTGCATATATTGAAGAATCCTTGCATGCCTGAGACAAATCCCACTTGGTCATGGTGTATGACACTTTTAATGTGTTGTTGGATTCTGTTTGTTAGTATTTTGTTGACGATTTTTGCACCTATATTCATCAGTGATACTGGTCTGTAATTTTCTTTTTTTGTAGTATCTTTGTCTGGATTTGGTATCAGGGTGATGGTGGCCTCATAGAATGAGTTTGGGAGTGTTCCTTTCTCTGCAATTTTTGGGAAGAGTTTGAGAAGGAAGGGTGTTAGCTCTTCTCTAAATGTTTGATAGAATTCACCTGTGAAGCCATCTGGTCCTAGACTTTTGTTTGTTGGAAGATTTTTAATCACAGTTTCAATTTCATTAATTGTGATTGGTCTGTTCATATTTTCTATTTCTTCCTGGTTCAGTTTTGGAAGGTTATAACTTTCTAAGTATTTGTCCATTTCTTCCAGGTTGTCTATTTTATTGGCATACAGTTGCTTGTAGTAGTCTCTTAGGATGCTTTGTATTTTGGCGCTGTCTGTTGTAACTTCTCCTTTTTCATTTCTAATTTTATTGATTTGAGTCCTATCGCTCTTTTTCTTCATGAGTCTGGCTAATGGTTTATCAATTTTGCTTATCTTCTCAAAGAACCAGCTTTTAGTTTTATTGATCTTTGCTTTGTTTTCTTTGTTTCTATTTCATTTATTTCTGTTCTGATCTTTACGATTTCTTTCCTTCTACTAACTTTGGGTTTTGTTTGTTCTTCTTTCTCTAATTCCTTTAGGTGTAAGGTTAGATTGTTTATTTGAGATTTTTCTTGTTTCTTGAGGTAGGCTTGTATTGCTATAAACTTCCCTCAGAGAACTGCTTTTGCTGCATCTCATAGGTTTTGGATCATTGTGTTTTCATTGTCATTTTTCTCTAGGTATTTTTTGATTTCATCTTTGATTTCTTCAGTGATCTCTTGGTTATTTAGTAATGTATTGTTTAGCCTCCATGTGTTTGTGTTTTTAATGTTTTTTTCCCTGTAATTGATTTCTAATCTCATAGCACCATGGCCAGAAAAGAGGCTTGATATGATTTCAATTTTCTTAAATTTACTGAGGCTTGATTTGTGACCCAAGATGTGACCTATCCTGGAGAATGTTCCATGTGCACTTGAGAAGTGTATTCTGTTGTTTTTGGATGGAATGTCCTATAAATATCAATTAAAGCTATTGTCTGTTGTGTCATTTAAAGCTTGTGTTTCCTTATTAATTTTCTGTTTGGATGATCTGTCCATTGGTGTAAGTGAGGTGTTAAAGTCCCCCACTATTATTGTGTTAATGTCGATTTCCTCTTTTATAGCTGTTAGCAGTTGCCTTATGTATTGAGGTGCTCCTATGTTGGGTGCATATATATTTATAATTGTTATATCTTCTTCTTGGATTGATCCCTTGATCATTATGTAGTGTCCTTCCTTGCCTCTTGTAACATTCTTTATTTTAAAGTCTATTTTTTCTGATATATATACTCCAGCTTTCTTTTGATTTCCATTTGCATGGAATATCTTTTTCCATCCCCTCACTTTCAGTCTGTATGTGTCCCTAAGTCTGAAGTGGGTCTCTTTTAGACAGCACATATATGGGTCTTGTTTTTGTATCCATTAACTGACCCTGTGTCTTTTGGTTGGAGCATTTAATCCATTTACGTCTAAGGTAATTATTGATTTATATGTTCCTATTACCATTTTCTTAATTGTTTTGGGTTTGTTTTTGTAGGTCCTTTTCTTCTCTTGTGTTTCCCACTCAGAGAACTTCCTTTAGCATTTGTTGTAGAGCTGGTTTGGTGGTGCTGAATTCTCTTAGCTTTTGCTTGTCTGTAAAGCTTTTGATTTCTCTGTAGAATCAGAATGAGATCCCTAATGGGTAAAGTAACCTTGGTTGTAGGTTCTTCCCTTTCATCACTTTAAATATATCATTCCACTCCCTTCTGGCTTGTAGAGTTTCTACTGAGAAATCAGCTGTTAACCTCATGGGAGTTTCCTTGTATGTTATGTGTCATTTTCCCTTGTTGCTTTCAATAATTTTTCTTCGTCTTTAATTTTTGTCAATTTGATTACTATGTGTTTCATTGTGTTTCTCCTTGGGTTTATCCTGCCTGCGACTCTGCACTTCCTGGACTTGGGTGGCTATTTCCTTTCCCATGTTAGGGAAGTTTTCAACTATAATCTCTTCAAACATTTTCTCATTTTTTTTTCTCTCTCCCCCTTCTGGGACCCGTATAATGTGAATGTTGTTGCATTTAATGTTGTCCCAGAGGTCTCTTAGGCTGTCTTCGTTTCTTTTCATTCTTTTTTCTTTATTCTGCTCTACGGCAGTGAATTCCACCATTCTGTCTTTCAGGTCCCTTATCCTTTGTTCTGCCTCAGTTATTCTGCTATTGATTCTTTCTAGTGTATTTTTCATTTCAGTTCTTGTATTGTTTGTTTGTTCTTTAATTCTCTGTTTGTTTGTTCTTTAATTCTTCTAGGTGTTTCTTCTTTAATTCTTCTAGGTCTTTGTTAAACATTTCTTGCATCTTCTTCATCTTTGCCTCCATTCTTTTTCCAAGGTCCTGGATCATCTTCAGTATCATTATTCTGAATTCTGTTTCTGGAAGGTTGCCTATCTCTACTTCATTTAGTTGTTTTTCTGGGGTTTTATCTTGTTCCTTCATCTGGTACATAACCCTCTGCCTTTTCGTCTCGTCTCTCTTTCTGTGAATGTTGTTTTTCTTCCACAGGCTACAGGATTGTAGTTCTTCTTGCTTCTGCTGTCTGCCTCTGGTGGATGAGGCTATCTAAGAGGCTTGTGCAAGTTTCCTGATGGGAGGGAATGGTGGTGGGTAGAGCTGGGTGTTCCTCTGGTTGTCAGAGCTCAGTAAAACTTTAAGTCGCCTGTCTGCTGATGGGTGGGGCCGGCTTCCTGCCCTGCTGGTTGTTTGGCCTGAGGCAACCCAACACTGGAGCCTACCTGGCTCTTTGTTGGAGCTAATGGTGGACTTTGGGAGGGCTCACGCCACGGAGTACTTCCCAGAACTTCTGCTGTCAGTGTACTTGTCCTCACAGTGAGCCACAGCCACCCACCGCCTCTGCAGGAGACCCTCCAACACTAGCAGGTAGGTCTGGTTCAGTCTCCTATGGGGTCACTGCTCCTTTCCCTGTGCCCCAATACGCAAACTAATTTGTGTGTGCCCTCTAAGAGTGGAGTCATTGTTTCCCCCAGTCCTGTCGAAGTCCTGCAATCAAATCCCACTAGCCTTCAAAGTCTGATTTCTAGGAATTCCTCCTCCCGTTGCCAGACCCCCGGTTGGGAAACCTGATATGGGGCTTAGAACCTTCACTCCACTGGGTGGACTTCTGTGGTATAAGTGTTCTCTAGTTTGTGAGTCACCCACCCAGCAGTAACAGGATTTGATTTTATTGTGATTGCGCCCCTCATACCATCTCATTGTGGCTTCTCCTTTGTTTGGAATTGGGGTATCTTTTTTTGTGAGTTCCAGTGTCTTCCTGTCAATGATTGTTCGGCAGTTAGTTGTGATTCCGGTGCTCTTGCAAGAGGGAGTGAGCACACGTCCTTCTACTCCGCCATCTTGAACGTATCTCAATCAACACTATTTCCTTTCATATTTTTCTAAGTAAAATGCCCCTTCTATTACCAGAGGAGGTGGAGGAAAAAAGCAAGCTTCAGTAACTGTCTCAAAGACTGACTCAATGAGAAACTAAAATGAGCCATTACAAATTAATGTACCTGTGTATTGCACTTTTTCCTCCCCAAAATAACAACTCAATGAAATGAACAGTTTCACTGTTTAAAAAGCAAAAAAACACAGAATATAAAATGGGGGTAAGGGTTACTCTAATTTCAAAGTGGCAAATTTGAAGAATTTACTTATCATACCCTAAGCAAATGATTGTTTTTTGACGTATAGAGAAATTGTTTTTTTCTAATTAAACTCAGTTTTTAATTTTTGAATTAAAATTATCAAATTATACATAGGTATAAATATTCATTATAAAATTATCAAAACCAAAAAAAAATCAGATACAAGTAGGATTCTTTTTCATGGGATAGTTAGCCTAAATGAAAAATTATCCTGGTGTTTGACATTAGTGTCATTATTTTATGTTTTTCTCAAGATGCAAATGGAATATTACCTTACTTTATTCCTGAAAAAAAAAAAATTCTTAAATGACCCTCTTCCACATGTGTGTGTGTGTCTTTTTAAGTATATAATTATAATTAAATTGTGGATCAAATGATGAAAATACAATTACTATATAAGTAATCTTATAACAGTAGAAGTTCCTAGATGGAATATAGACCATAACATTATTACCTAAAGCACTTTTCCTTCTAAGATCTCAAAATCCTTTTCAGGGGCTTCCCTGGTAGCACAGTGTTTGAGAGTCCGCCTGCAGGGGACACAGGTTCATGCCCCGGTCCGGGAAGATCCCACATGCCGCGGGGCGGCTGGGCCCGTGAGCTATGGCCGCTGAGCCTGAGTGTCCGGAGCCTGTGCTCCACATCGGGAGAGGCCACAAGAGTGAGAGGCCCGCGTACCGCAAAAAAAAAAAAAAAAAAATCATTTTCAGTCTATATAGGGTAATACAAAGTATACTGAACTGAGAGCCAGGTAACCTCATTTTAATTCTGCTTCAGTTACTAAATTGCAGATGATTTTGGCAAGTCATAGTCAACTATCTTACTTATTTTCTTCCATCAGGAAATTTAGAACCAATAGGGATGTCAAACAGGTTTCAAACAATTCAGATTCATTAATTACAAGAGACTGTCTGTACCTCTGATTTGAGAAGGTTTCTGAGGCTAAATCTAGGCTCAGTGGAAAAGAGAACCATGATCAATTAATAATGTTGATCACGGTCAGACAGGGAAAGGAAGAATTAAAATGGCAGCAGACATGCTATATATTGGGGATCGCTGGATCAGACATCTTCTCTTACATTCGAGAGATTATGATGTAATGAAATTCGATTCAATAATTTTGAAAAACAAAACTACTAACCTAACATGTGCCAGCATTGTACTTCAGCATGGCTAATAGCTCCTGCAGTTTCTGAGTCTGAAATAATTCAGTCTGTGAAATAGTCCAGAGCTGGGAGAGGTAACCCATGTCCTCTGTGAGTCAAACTGGCCTGATCAGTGTTTGCAACAATTTTTTATTCCACTTGCCCAGTAATTCCTATTATCTGTACTTAGTAATTATTTATTTTCCCACTCCATTTCTACCTTCACCCAGGACTATCTGTCAAACAAGCAACTGCCTGGGAGACTAGTCTTTAAACATTGATTAAATCTATTTGTGCAGGATTTTTGTTTGCTTTTCATAATTATAAAGGAAATTATAGTTGCTTTCATCTTAAAAGCATACTGACCACCTAGTTTAGCTTATTTATTCTGCTTTCTTATTACAATAGAGCACATGGGATGTCAAAATGATTGTTGGCAAAAAATTTCCCCAGGGGCTCTACTTAAAACAACACTTCATTAACAACATGTTACCCTAAAAAATACAAAAGCCAAAATATCACCCTTTAGAATGGCACACATTATATTCCCTAGACTTTGAAACTCAAAGTAGGAAGGGCTAAAAAATATCTGTTAAGATTAAAATCCCAAGCACGTGCATGACTCTAGGGAGCAACCATCTCAACTGATAGCTGTGGAAATACAATCTACACAGACAAATACAGCCATCAATTTGGCAACAGCTCTCTGTTCACGATTTACCAGATTTACACCTCCTGATCAAAATCAACAATGCCAGAAGTTTTGGGCAATGGTATAATTTCCTGCTTTAAAGATTACAAAGAGTGAAAATTAAGAATAGGCTTAAGGAGATATGGGGATATATGTATACGTATAGCTCATTCACTTTGCTATACAGCAGAAACGAACACACCATTGTAAAGCAATTATACTCCAATAAAGATGTTAAAAAAATAAGAATAGGCTTATCTATTTCACATGTAGAAAACAGGCATAAACACATGATGAATAATTCATATTTCATACACTGCAGAATTCAAAGGAACTATTGATTATTCCAGGATCTGTGTGGTTGTATAAGCTGTAACCCACCATGAAGCCAAAAACAGAATACAATGAGTCCTACTATTGATAAATAGGTGAAAAGGCATCAGGAACTGGAAAACTTACTTGGGAGTATTAAGAATGAAACAAAATGGAATTACTCTGGTTGAACTGCAAGGAAGGAGCTACAGCTGACCTCTTTTGCCAATCTGGTGTCACCAGCTATTACCCTGGGTGCTCGGGACTTCTTGGAATACTGCAACATGGGGGAAAAACCACTTGTTTTGTCCAACTCCTTCATTTTACAAAAATGGAAAGTTAAAGAGGATCAAAGATGTTAGGTAACTTCTCTGGCATCATGCCTAGGAGAAGAACCTAGGACTACCATACAGTAATGACAAATTCAAACTGGAAATTATACACACACACACACACACACACACACACACACACATATGTATGTATGTGTATATGATTGTTGTTGTTTGTTCTTCTGAAATCACATCCAAAGATGGGAACAGAACACAATGCGCATGGGGTCTACCAAATGTTATCCTACTGAAGATCACCTGATTTAATTATTAAAGGGTGAACTAAAGCACTGGCAGTTCCTACAGCTTCACAATGCAATGCAACTCAAGCAAAATGAGAGGATCAGCACATGTTTCTATGTACTAGTCATCCTTCTTGACGCTGTGCTCTGAATCAGCTGTAATTCTGATAATGATAACACTGGCTCAGTTACAAAAATGGGATTACTTAAGTCACCCAATCTGGGGCTTTCCAAAGAGTGAACAAGCGTGTCTAAATCGGGGGTGGGGGGGAATGAGTTCAAATGTACATTAGCGCTGTAGTTGTAATAATACAAGACACTTGAACAGAAATTTTAACTTGCTTTTCACAAGGAAAATTTTGAATGCAAACCAAGTCTCAATTTAAAAAATAGAAGATGCACTTATTTGAGGGAATATGATACACTTTTAGCCTGATGAAAACATAAGCCTGAACATGCACCCTCATTTATACACTTCTTGGGGACACTGATTTTTTTTAATAAAACCAGACAGTATCTTTAAAAGAAAAACTGTTTTACATAGTTTACTTATTTCATCTTTCTTATAATATTATGGAATCTTTATGTCTCTACAATAATGAAACAGCAAATAAGTTTTTACAAAAGGTTTATTTTAGGTTACACTTTAAACGAGTAAGACAAAAGAATAATTCTCAGTCATAGTAAATAAATGGGAAGACTGAGACAAAGAACCTCAAAGGTAAAGGACTTGGGGTTAAAGGAAATGAATAGGATTGCTACCCTGAGAACACTTATCAAGATTTAAAATCCACAAAGGTGAAGGTCATGTTTGTTGGTATCGACAGTACCATGCACAGTTCCTGGCACAGAGTAGGGGCTGAATAAATATTTGTTAAAAACATAATTAAGGGAATGAATGTAAGAAAGGGGAAAGAGAGAGGGGAAAGGGAAAGTCATATTTCTAGGACAAGTGAGAGAGCTACAGTAACAGATAATGACTCCTTCACAATTTCACAGCCAAGTGAGGCTACGCCAGGAGGGAGCCAAACAGATCGCGGTCCAATTCCAGACTCTATCATCGTCCTTGAGAAAGTTCTTTAAACTCCAATTGATAATCTAATCTCTTGTATTAATCAGCCATTTGGTAAAATAATAGTCATGGTACAGGTTAGCTGAGAGGATTAAGGGTGATAACTTATGTGAATGCACAATTGGCGCCTGGAATATGCTGAGGCTCAGATGTCAGTTCCCTACCCATGACCTTGATTACAGTGCTACTTCTGGAAGACACAATAGAGGTTAACAGAAAACCTCCACTAATTGTGGGAGTATGCTAAAAGCATGCAGACCAATCTTCACTTTGTGGGGACCGTGACCATATTCATCTTAAGAGAACTACAGTCCTCTACCCTCAATCTGAGGTGTCCTGGGCTATGCCCTCATCAGAGTTTTGGGAAGAAACTAGAACTTCTGCACACAGGAAAGTGAAGAAGAAGGTCATCTTCAAATTATTATTTTAATTCTGTCTTTGGTTTTAGGTCAATTTAAAAATAATTCTATAAGCCCGTAAAGAAAATGGATGTCATTATTTTACATATTATAACACTTTCCCCTTCTGGATTCCTTTGATGATTTAGTTTAAAAATAATGTTGGTTATTTTATGCCAGATCATTTCTGTTTACTCCTCAAGCCCCACTCTCTACAGTTGCCCCTGTTATCTGCCCAAAGTGATTTAACTATATAAATGACATCAATGGGTCCTCTTACCCTCTGGCTCTGGTTGAGTTCAGTCAATAGGGAGCCCTGGCAGTAGCTGGTGGGAGAGTTGAGTTGAGAATGAGTTGAAGGTATTTATTCCCCTGTTTCTCTTCCTGTAAGCTTACCCTGACCTGACTATGTCCTTTGAATAAAGGTCACTACTCTAATCAAGGTCATTTAGTTTATAACATGACTTTGTCTCCTTCTAGGTTCTGATATGTCTCCCTCTACGCACCTCTTTGAGCTTACAGTTGTGACAGCTGTGCAGTTGGTACCCTCTGGTTCCTGAACAATCCCTTGAGGTTCTTTTACACCATATCTATCTCCAACCCTTGTACTTATTCCCTTTGTAAATAAGCTGTCCTCGAAGTATCCTAATTTGATTGTGCCAAGGTTCCTGTTGGGACTTTGATTGAACAGATACCGTTTTACAGACTGGTCACAACTGGTGGCCACCCTAAATCACACACCCCTTCCCAAACTAACACTCTTAGTTAATAACTGTTATGAGGATGACTCATGTTCTTATGTTACCATTTGGGGAATAATCAATATAGTAGACTAAAGTTTTCCTTATTAATTAAAATATAAAATATATTTTTAAAAAGCATAAAATAATATGTATCCATTTGAACATGTGAATCAATAATTTTATTAAACAAACTCAACTCCTCTTATTTTCTATTCCTTTCCATACTTTTCTCCATGTTCATATAAATATATACACATAATTGAGTCTTCCTGGGATTACTATTTAAAAAACAATGGATTCTACTATAAAAATTACCGTGCAACCAAATTTTCTAATTTATCAATACATCAAGGGCTTGAACTAATAAAATAATATATGACATACTATAATTTTCACAAGATTGAGTGTAACCACTCCCATTATTGATGGACACTTAGGTTTTTTCCAGTTCTGTCATTATAGAAAAAGCTCTAGTAAAAATCATTGTGTGTGTGTGTTTGTTTTACTACATTCTGATGCTTCTATCATATAGAACAAATCCTCCAAAGTATTTATGGATAACAGAGCATATGCATTTTTCAAACTTAAGAGTTTAATAATTATTAAAATTTGCATATTAAAATGTCAAAAACAGCAAAAATCTAACATTCATAAGTATACCCTGGGAAGCACATAAAACATCAGTATCATCTGATGTCTGTCAATAAATAATCTGAAGCAAAATGTCTTGACATGTAGATGAGGTTCACTGGACTGCTTCTGATTTAAATGTAAAATACATCAGTGAAAAGTTCTCACTTATATATTCAGTTTGAATTTCTGATTGATTTCAAATATATAAATTTCAAAATGGTCTGTATTTAATGTAAAAATAATAAATCCATCTCAACTGATGGTGAGCCTCTTTAACCACTTTCTTTTCATGTTTACTAGACACAAATCATGATAGGTCTTGAACTTCAAAGCAAACTAAAAACTTCTCTAAAAAAGATTAGAGAAAGTTTCCCCGATTTTCTAATTAAATTCCTTGCAAATTTAAAGTATACTTCAGAATTTTAAAGATAAAGAAGCTCAGTAGATATTAACTCATTAGAAAGATATGGAAGGGAAATTGATCAAAAACACAAAGAGATGTAAGAATGCTTCAGTTCAGTATGGATTTCAAGGCTAAGTACAACTATTTCTTTTCTAAACTGTTTTAGTATATGAAGACTTTCT